>NW_006160054.1:1850794-1876672 GCF_000334495.1 Tupaia belangeri chinensis | reverse complement strand
CGTGCGCTTGCCAGACAGACAGAGAGACAGAAAGCGAGAAATCACCCCCCAGGGGGGATGGCCATGCCGCAATCCCTTCTCCTCCATTCTCTTCTCGGGATCTTGGGCACGCACGCACACACGCCCAGCGTGAGTTTAAGCCACCGGGTCCGGGACTTGAACCACAGTCGACTACATGAGAGTCCAGCGACATAACCATTACGCTAACTGCTGGTCCCGAAAATTAGATCACTTTTTAAATAATGAAGGCCAAACTAAATGTGTCTTTCACCAAAAAAGCATCCATAAAAATCACTTCCCTGAGTATGACCTTGTTAAATCGGAGGACAAATAAATTTGTACTACTGGGATCAGCAGGTGGCATGGTGGTTGAGGCACTGGACTCCCACGTGGCCAACTGTGGTTCAAGTCCCAGACCTGGTAGCTTGCTCTCTCACATTCTCTCTTTTTTTCTCTCTCTCTTTGGTGAGCGCATGTGCCCTGTAGCAAATTAAAAAAAGATAATAATGATGACAAATAAAATAAATAATTCTTTTTAAAAAATTGTGCTACTGATACTGTCAATTAGGGAAGTCTTTAGTCTAAGTCTGATTTCCCCAATTGACATCATTTCTGTTATAATAAACTTCCTGAGAATATGTCCATCGTTTTATGAATTTGAATCTCAAACTAACCCTTACCAAAAGTATTATCCCCATTTTACTGATGAAGAATCTAAGGTCTAAAAATAGCAGATAACTTAATGGATAAATCTGGAACAGTGTGACCTGAGCTGGTGACTTAAATTCAAATCTTTGCTCCAACAATTAAATTTCTGTAACTTTGGGAAGGTAACTTAATTCCTCTATGCTTCAGTTTTCTTTCCTATAAAATGGGTACACTAATAGCACCACGTCACAAGATCCTTGTGAGAATATACAAAGAAGCGATTAGAAATGTATCTCGCACATAGTGTTATGTGAGTGCTGTTGTTAACTATTTTTGCATTATTATTATCAATACAATGAGACTTATAACAGTAACTACCTCTGTGATTTTTGTTTTAAATGAACTCATCTTTTAAAGTGATTCGAACTGTGCCTGAGATATAGTTAATGTTCATTACATGTTAATTATGTGTTGAACTTAATTCTCTTTCAAGTAATTACCCCTAAACCATGCAAGGCTGGCTAACGTGTTTATTTTGTGCTGGATAATAACAAAAATCGGTACTATGATAGGCTGCAAGTATTTTTACTTTATAAATCTTCCCCTTGAGTGTTGAAAACAAACATAGCTTTGGAGTCTCATGATTACTGAAATATTGATATGGTTTGGAAATATGTGCCAAAATCAGTCATGATGTTATGATTGTCTTGAAGAGAATTTTAACACTCTTACTGAATTTGTAAGGAATGGCTACAACCTTCAGAAGATACTCTCGAAATTTAGACAGTCTTCTCTACATCTTCTTGTTTACCTAAGTTTTCAAAACCTTGAAGTCCAAAGAAGAAAACCCAAGATACTCATGCAATTTAATATTTTGAATTACCAAGTTGTAACCTAACATGTAACAGTCACCAATTTTACTTACTTGTGACCCATTTCATGAGCAATTGTGAATGCAAGATTCAGGCCATTGTCTTCAGCAATAATACATTTTCTCTTTTCACTACACATCCCATTCAAGTAAGCTATACCTAAAAAACACAAACCGCAGTTGTCATATGTCTGAATTAAAATTCAAGGATTTACACTAGGTCTTAGCAGTAGACATGAAAATGAGAGTTGCCTCCACTCAGATGCACCAGTACGAAACTATGGGATCCAGTCCTTATAAATGACATTGTAGGACAAAAGGTGTAAGTCAATCGATAAACTGTTAATGTCTGCTTTCAATTTCATATTTTAGATCAAATTATTTATCTAATTATAAACAACATACCATAAGGATATATTTTATATATTTCATACAATTTTATTTTTTATTTCTGTGTAAGATAAGTGAATGGTCACAACTTAGGAAATGTATATTAAAAAAGACCATGTTATGTATTTTTCAATTTTGTGTCAAACTTAGCTTCAAAGAAATACCATAAAATAAAATAAGTGTACATTTACATTTTGAATTAACACAATTTAAAAATGTTATTTTATTAAATACCATTTTAATTAATATGATATTTGAGCTATGATATTTGAAAAAAACTGAAAAGGTTTTTTTTTTTTTTTAAATCTCTTGCTAGGGGCCAGCAGTTGGCATAATGGCAATGTCACTGGACTCCCATGTATTCAACTGCCATTCGAGTCCTGGACCTGGTGGCTTAAACTCACACCGGGCGCATGTGCATGTGTGCCCAAGATCCCGAAAGGAGAATGGAGGAGAAGGGACTGTGGCGTGGCCATCTCCCCTGGGGGGTGATTTCTCGCTTTCTGTCTCTTCTCTGTCTCTCTCTGTCTATTTGGCGAGCACACGCACCCTATAGCAAAAAATTCTCAAAAAAAAAAAAATCTCTTGGCTAATAAAGTAGTCCATTTGCAGAGTACATGATATTGCAATATTAAGATATAAAACTTCAGCAAGACATTTGGTCTTTTGGTTTAAGTTATTAGCAAAAATGTTATTCTTCCTAATTAAGACATATTTCTGAATAAAGACAATGTAATGAGAAAGTGTAATCTTCAAAGCAGAAATTTTAATGTTATTTTTAATTAACAAAAGTTATTATAGTATCTGCTATTTTGAATTAATTGTATACTCTCTAATTCCCATATCCTTGTAACATAAACTTTAAGGTTGTATTTTTTTTTCTTTAAGTTTTGCCATACACAGTATGCGCTCACTGTAGAGAGAAAGAGAGACAGAAAGCAAGAAATCATCCTTCAGGGGGATGGCCATGCCACAATTACTTCTCTCCCTTCCTCGTTGGGATTTTGGATGCGCGCGCACACATGCATGCACCGGGTATATTTTCTAAGCCGCCAGACAGAGGAATCAAACTGTGCACTCCACCATGTAGGATCTCATTGCTTTAACTGCCATATCACCTGTCTGGCCCAATTTTAAGCTCATTTATAGATGAATATATTTAAGGCCTGGACAGGTGAAATGGTTTGCCAACGACCACGTAACGACTAAACATGACATAATAGAGATTTGAGTCCAATTTTGAATACATTTGCCAGGTGATTTCTCTTTTGCTTTTGAATACAATTTAGTGCAGTTTCCCCTGGTTAAACAAAGACGGTTAGCTAACTGTGACTTGTTTTCTCTCCAGAAACAAAGAATATGTTAAGGAATAGTTAAAATTAAAAGAGTAAAGTGGCTTGTCCATGTTTTGGAAAGTCAGAAGATTCACTGAAGAATATAAATTGATTTAGTGAAAGTCACAGACAAAATGACCGAAGGGAGATCATCAATGAGAACAGAATCTGTGAGCATGGTAGGACTCCAGAAAGGCTCAAGACTGTACATGGTTGCGGAGAGGTACTGCAGGAGGGCTGAAAATGAAGACTAGCTGAAAGCATAGATTCCCACATGGCCAATGGCGGTTCGAGTCCCTAAACTGGTGGCCTGAAACTTATGCTGGGTGCCATATATGCACATGCCCAAGATTCCAGGGGGAGAATGGAGAAGGAATTGAGGCATGTTCATCTTCTCTCAGGTGTGACTTCTCACTTTTCCTCTCACCATCTCTGTTTCTCTCTCTCTGGTGAGCCCACACTCCCTAAGGTAAAAAGTTCTACCCAAAATATTAAAAAGAAAAAATAGGAATTAACTACAAAAGAAACTGCAAAAGTATGAAATAAAATTCAAGATACAGTCCCCCTATATATTTACAAATAAAAATGTATTTTACAGAAATTGCAGATCAACAAATAAATCAAATGGCTTCCTTTGAATAGATGATTGGATGGACAGATAAATGACTGCACAGATGGTAAGCCCGACTACTTCATTTGGCTTATTAAGTCAGCTGAAATTACACCAAGGTTAAGCCAAGACAAAGTAGGACAGAAAGTTGACAGTAGTGACAAACAGAGAGGGGCTGGAGAAGGGAGAAAAAAGGGGGAGAAAAACATATACCTTTATCTAATTCCATTAAACAACAAATCAAATAAAAACATTTAAAAATTTAATCAAAAAATAGAAGTTAATGAATGGACCAGTCAGTTTTGTGGTGGTTCAAGCGGCTTCATTCCACAGGTCAACTGCATGGACTGAGTCTCAGACATAGAGGCTTAAAAAGCACATGGGGTGTATGTGCATGTGTGCCCAAAATCTTAAAGGGGAAGATGGAGGAGAAGACATTGTGGCATGACCATCTCTCATGGGAGGGTACTTACTCACTTTCTCTTTCTCTCTCTCTCTCTCTCTCTCTCTCTCACTCTCTCTCTCTTTCTCTGGCAAGTACACATGGCCTTTGGCAAAATTTAAAAACAAACAAACATAAAATAGTAGATAATATGCTTTATAACAGATTTAAGCCATGTCCCTATTTAATATGATAAAAAGTGGAAAACAAGATCTGGATATAATTGATCTTGTGTAATAATCAAAGGAAGAAGAAAGGAAGGAGGAAAGAGGGGGGAAGAAAGGAGGGAAAAAAGTAGATCCTCTCAACAGAATATTAAAATCTTCTTGAGCATTTTATATGATATTATAAAATTTTATATTATATTATATAAATATTATTTTATAAAATATAATAATTTGAGTCATCTCACCAAGAAATATTACATTAAACTCATCACCATTAGTATGATAATGACCATTGATTAGGATGAAATTTCTCTTAGGATTTCCATTTATTTCACTTTTTTCACAACTACAACAAGGCCTTTATCCTCTTTAGATTTGAAACTCAGCTTACGTGAGTTATCATCATATGCTATACCTGTCTGCCACATGGTCAGGAGAAACTGAGTTTAGTTAATAAGTTCTACATTTCTTCTCCTATATTCCTTCAAACACCCTATTGTCCACACATAAAAATATTATTTTGTTTTCAATTCTTATATTTCCTATATATTTCTAGTCTAACTGCGTTGGCTACGATTTCTAACGCGCTATTGAAATATATGGCAGAACTGAGCGTCTTATTTTTCCTTGTAAGTTTTACAGGCATGTGCACAGTTCCACAGTTGCAGGTAGTGTTTTTCTGTAGACCTTTCATAGGTATAGCTTATTAATGTAAGGAAATAGGTTTCCGATATTCTCACATGTCTAAATGAAAAAGAAGGCAACAGGGTCTGGTGCATGGAAAAGAGGTGGAGAGGAGGTGCTTGGTGCTTTGTGCAAAACGGTCAAAAGATTGGACTAAACAGTGAGGGAAATTCAAGAAAGCTGGTCAAGTACTAGATGAATGCGGGATACAAACGAGTCAGAAAACATGTTGGTTCAGCTAAGCATGGAGAGCATGAGCTTGGAATGCCATTTATATGCTCAGTTGAGTGATAGCCAACCTAGCGCTAAAACAGAGAAGAGAAACATTTGCATTCATTTGGGGATATAGTTTGGTAGGTGTAAAGGAAAAATCAACGGGTGTAAGAGTAGGCAGCAAATTTGACTGAAAGAAGGAAGAGTATCTGCAGGACTATAGGGAGGTTAAGAAAAAAGGTCAGAGGGAATCTAATAATTTGGAGAACAAAATACCATTGTCAAGAGAATGAAATTATGAATGAAGGAAATGAGACACTATGCAAAAAAGTACTGGAGATCATGATAAGAGAGTGAGATTTAGGGCTTTAAGATATTTGAGGTGGGGACCAGCAGTTAGTGTAATGGCTATGTCGCTGGACTCCCACGTAGTCGACCGTGATTCGAGTCCTAGACCCGGTGGCTTAAACTCACGCCAGGCACATGTGCGTGCGTGCCCAAGATCCCGAGAGGAGAATGGAGGAGAAGGGATTGTGGTGTGGCCAATCCCCCCTGGGGGGTGATTTCTCGCTTTCTATCTCTCTCTGTCTGTCTGGCGAGCGCACGCGCCCTATAGCAAAAAAAAAAAAAGATATTCGAGGTGGTGTGGTGGTTAAGGCTATGAACTCCCACGTGGCCAACCACAGTTTAAGACTCAAACATGGTGGTTTACTTTCTCATTGTCTCCCCATTCTCTCACTCTCTCTGGTAAGCACATGTGCCCTATAGCAAATTTAAAATAGTAATAAATAGAATTAAATAAATGATTCTTAAAAAAAAATTCTGAGGTCAAGTTCTAGGATATGGCTAGGTACTGTCAGGAGAGTAAAAGGTGGAGTCAGAGGTCATCCAGATTGAGGTCTAGGAACGACTACATAGTATTGGGTGGATTTCCTGATATGAACATGAAATCACACATGGCCTAAATGAAGTTAGGAAGGTAAGAAAGTGGCTAACATCCATAGGAAATGTCAAAAATTAAGATCAATCAATTGCAGCTTTATGATGGTATCGCTCAGTGGCTTCAGATGAAGTGTTCATAATGAGGGCTGGAGAGATTTTAACTCAGAAGCTGAACTGAGGAGCGAGAAGAATGCAATGAATATACAACTTCTATACTTTTCTTGTACCCGTCCTGTGACATAGAGGAAAAGAAAAGACAAACAATGGACTCTGAGAAAGCTGCAAGCACCAGGTTATAGGAAATCAATGACTATCAAGTGGGCATGTAAAAGAAAAATAGTGATAAAAATAATAACTTATATGGGACCAGCAGTTAGTATAAGGGTTATGTCGCTGAACTCCCATGTAGTCAACCACGGTTCGAGTCCAGGACCCGGTGGCTTAAAACTCACGCCAAGCATGTGTGTGTGCATGCCCAAGATCCCGAGAGGAGAATGGAGGAGAAGGGATTGCGGCGTGGCCATCCCCCCTGGGGGGTGATTTCTTACTTTCTATCTCTCTGTCTCTCTCTCTGTCTTTCTGGCAAGCACATGCACCCTATAACAAAAACCTCTCCCAAAAAAATAATGACAACTTATAATACAAAGAAATATTTCATACAATAAAATATAAATGGTATAAAAACATGAAATATTCCAAATGATGAGTAAACATTCATATGATTACAACTATGTAAAACCCATGCCACTATATATTCTCACAAGTAGAAAAAGAATCAAGTGTGCTGATTTGCTAACAGTAATTATGTTAAGTGGTAAGATTATAAGTATTTTTCTTCTTTTGCTTTTTTCTAAATCATTTATTTATAAGTTTTATAATGAGGAAATTAAAGACTTACAAACATGATAATCATGGTTATGAATTTTTTTTTTTTAAGATTTTTGTCATAGGGTGTGTGCTTGCCAGAGAGAGCTAGAAAGAGAGAGAGGGAAAGTAAGAAATCACCTGGGGGTGAGGGGGAGGCACGCTGCAATCTCTCCTCCAATCCTCTCAGAATTTGGGGCATGTTCACAAACATACCAGCACAATTTTTAAGTTGGCAGATCCAAGACTTGAACCTCTGCCTGCCATGTGGGAGTCCAATACCTTAACTTCTACACCAACTGCTGGCCTGTGCCTATGGTAATAAGTAGAACTTCTTAAAGACCAGGGTACGATTTAAAAAATGAAAATGACCTATCTCTATTTTTTTAAAGTGTTTCTTCTATGAGAGAAGAAGAGAAAGAAAGAGAGACAAAGAGACGGGTACCCCTACAGAATCTTATCACTGTGATCCAACCTCTACATGAGCCAACTCCTAGATCAATGTCACTCCCACATCCGGTGTATGTAAGGAAGTCTCCAGACCTGAACCTAGAATGTTTCCAGTGTGAGTCACCCTTGCAGTGTTGTGTTACCTTTCTGCCACTGTTGAGCTTCCTAATTTTCTTTTTTGTTAAGTGTAAAGTCAGACTCTTCAATAAGACTCGGATAGGTTTGAATTTCCTTGTTCCAACATTTGGCATGCCAAGGAGTTTTTCACTGATTTGGAAGTTACAGAGAATAATTGTAACCATGAGTAATCTAAATGACTTGCATTATTTTGTTTAAAAGCCCGTGCTTTACAGTTCCTTTCAAGAACCACATGTTTCTTATTATAATAAGGGCTAGAGGTTAGAAGGGGGGAAGGATTTAACACAGCTGTTATTTAAAGGTACATGGAATACAGATCCTTTCAAAGCACTCTTAACACAAAGGATTCTGGATATACAAAGCAAACGAAACAACCTAATTTCTCATCTAAAAATGATCTAGTTATGTGTGAGGAGTCCACAGAACCTCTCACCTGAAAACAAACTTGCTATCCTAGGACATGATATGATACACTTCATCAGGATGTGCAGAGACTCCTGAAACTCTAATGGATGCATTTCATGATAATGGACTAATGAGGAAATCAGAGCTTTTATGGGATCGGCTGGATATATCTGAACATAAGTCATTTGGCCCCAAAACTTTTGCTTTTACCCACTAGCTAGAAGATCAGGGTTTAAAATTCTAGC
The DNA here is from genome assembly GCF_000334495.1 of Tupaia belangeri chinensis. NCBI lineage: Eukaryota > Metazoa > Chordata > Mammalia > Scandentia > Tupaiidae > Tupaia > Tupaia belangeri. Next base: position 1,868,269 of record NW_006160054.1, on the reverse strand, counting down.
TCTTCTGGTACAAAATCCTGACATAAGCCTAAGTAATGTGTTTACCCTCATATGAATTATGAGAATTATGAATTAAGTTATTTATTCATGACTCCTTTTGCTACCTGAGACCTGACATTACAAACAGTATAATACGTGGCGAACAGGTAAATACAAAGACTGAGCACACACAGGAGTGAGAGCCACATCAGCGCTCATTTTAAAATGTGATCAAGGGGACCAGATGATGGTGTAATGGTTATATCACTGGAATCCGATGTAGTCAACTGCAGTTCAAGTCCTGGAACTGGCAACTTAAAACTCGTGCCAGGCCTGTGTGCGTGCGTGCCCAAAAATCCTGAGACAGGAATGGAGGAGAAGGGACTGTGGCATGGCCATCCCCACTGGGAAATAATTTCTTGTTTTCTGTCTTGTTGTATCTCTATCTCTCTGGCGAGCACACATGTCCTATGGCAAAAATCTCTCTTTAAAAAAAAAAAAAAAGAATGTGATCATTAAAGGGACCAGTCGATGGTGTAGCGGTTACATCCCAGGACTCCCACATGGAGCCAGATCCCACACGGCCCATTGCAGTTCAAATTCCACCTGGAGGCTTGAAAAACACACTAAGCACATGTGCATGCATGTCCCAGATCCTAAAAACAGGGAGAAATGGAGGAGAAAGAATTGACAATGACTTGTCCCCATGGGCAATGCTTTCTAACTATTTCTCTCTATATTGCTGTCTGGTGAATTTACATGCCTTTTAGCAAAAAAAAAAAAAAAAAAAAAAAAAATCCTGGATTGGGTTTGACATAATTCCTCTGTAACTTGCTGTAAAGAACACATGTGAGGGACCAGCAGTTAGTGTAATGGCTATGTAGCTGAACTCCCCTGTAGTCGACCACAGTTCGAGCCCTGGACCTGGTGGCGTAAATTTATGCTAGGTGCATGTGTGCACGTGCGCAAGATCCCGAGAGGAGAATAGAGGAGAAGGGATTGTGGCATGGCCAGCCCCCCCTCAGGGTGTGATTTCTCATTTTCTGTCTCTCTGTCTCTGTCTTTCTGGCTAGTGCACGTGCCCTATAGCAAAAAAAAAAAAAAAAAAAAAACCAACAACAACAACAACAAAACACACGTGAAACATAATTAAAATATTAATACAATTTAAAAAGAACCATCACTCCCAAAACATCTGGTGTCACAGTATTCATATTTTATAAGATAGTATATGGGGAAAAAAAAGTTATGTTTATAGGGAAATACTATACAATCACCAAAGGCATTTGACAATACTTTTTATATGTCATAGTCTCAAACTACTGATAAAATGATCTTAAAATGATCTTTCAATATTCATAGATTTAGTTATATGAAAATAAATAAAAATATTAAGATACAGAGAAGCAAAACACTCCACATAAAAATTTTGATTTGATACACACATACACACATACTCTCTCTTTACACCTAACAATTAAAAGATACATATCATTTTCACACATGTGTTACTTTTTTTTTCAAAGTTGCCAGGGCAACTTAATGCATATATAAAAAATAATGTTGTAGAGATAATAATATTCTCTAACCATATTGCAATAAAATCAGAAACCAACAAAAATATTTTTACCCTTTCAATTTCTCCCTCCTAATAAATGGATATTTTAAAACAGACTTCTAGGATGAAGAGGTGTTGTGGTGGTTAAGGCGCTGGAGCCCACATAGCTGACTCTGAGGTTTGCCTCTTGTACCCAGCAGCTTCAAAAATGCGCCAACCACATGCCCCAAATCCCCAGAGCAAAATGGTGGTGGGAAGGGACTACAGGATGGCCATTCCACTGGGAGGTGATTTTCTCACATTTCCTCTCTGTCTCTCTCTAGTGAATGTGCATGCCCCATGGCAAAAATTTCAAAATTGAAATGTTTATTTATTTATTTATTTATTGGAGAGGTTTTTGCTATAGGGCACGTGTGCTCGCCAGAAGGACAGAGACAGAGAAACAGAAAGCAAGAAATCACCCCCCCCCCCCGAGAGTTTAAGCCACTGGGTCCAGGACTTGAACCGCAGTTGGCTACATGGGAGTTCAGCAACATAGCTAAATATTAAGAACCAAATGCATACACCCCTTACATAACAAAGCTAGTGTAGTATAGTATAGAGCTGTTTGTAATAGTCCAATATTCCTGTTGAGAACAACTAGGAAGTGCAGATAAAATGAAAAATAATACTTTTAAAGATATTAGATATTATGGATGAGCAGTTAGTGTAATAGCTATGTCACTGGACTCCCACGTAGTCGACTGTGGTTTGAGTCCTGGACCCGGTGACTTAAACTTACACTGGGCGCATGTGCGTGCATGCCCAAGATCCTCAGAGGAGAATGGAGGAGAAGGGATTGCAGCATGGCCAGTCCCCTTGGGGGATGATTTCTTGCTTTCTGTCTCTCTGTCTCTCTCTGTCTTTCTGGCGAGCGCACGCGTCCTATAGCAAAAAAAAAAAAAAAAAAAAAAAATAGGGGATAGACATTTTCAAATCTTAAAAATAGAAGATAGTCTCAAAAGCAAGCTAAAATCTATAAACCTTTTTTCTCTGTTTTTTTCTCTAATGGTATTTGCTACTTTTTAGCAAAAAACAGATGCTGAGAAGGTGGTAGAGGACAAAAACTCATAATATACAGGGAGGGAACAATCACAGGTGATATATACTTATGATCTACATCCTAGAATAAGAGGCAACAGACAGCAAGACGAATTTATTATTCAGTGATCCATGGCTCAGCAGAGAGAAGCCAAGATCCACATAGCAACCACATCATCTTTTTGGCTAGCCTGAAAACGTGGCTGGCACGTGTGCGAGTGCCCAGATCTGACAGGTTGAAGGACAGGAGGAAGGAGATGGCAGGTGTATCCAGATTGTATGGAGGACGCTCCTTTCTCATCTCTCTCTCTCCCTCTCTCTCTCTCTCTGTCTTACTCTCCTGTGCACACACACACAATTTATGACGAATGAAAAATACATATTTTGCGAAGCAATTGCTATATGTGTTTCAAAAAACGGTAAGATATTAACACAGAATAGTAAATATCAGCAAAGACAGAATCTAGAACACTGATAAAACTGCTGTTGAGACTGAAGAAGTAACAGAAACTTTCATTTATTGCTGGTGGGAGTGCAAAATGGTAGATGCTTTGCCAAACTGTAAGGCAGTTCCTTACAAACTAAATATACTCTTGACCTAGCCATGGTGGTGCAGGTGGTGGGACACTCTTCTGATATGCTGGAGCAGCATTTAAGATAGCAATTTAGATCCCAGGTTGACCAGAAACATGTTAGGTGTGTATATGCACCTATAATCCCAGCTAGCTGGAAGACCAAGGAGTGAGGAGGTGGCAAACGCAGCATAATGAGATCCTATCCAGGCTGCCTTTCTCTCTCTCTCTTTTTCTCTCTCATGAACAAATAAACAAACAAACTAAGTATAATCTTACTTTATAATCCAGCAATCACACTACTTGGTATTTACTCAAAGTAGTTGAAAATTTATGTCTACAAAAACCTGCACATAGATGTTTATGGAAGCTTTATTCATAACTGCCAAAACCTGGAAAAGCTGAATGGTAGATAAACTTATCTACCATTCTATGAAATATTATTCAATGAAATATTATTTAGTGCTAAAAAGAAATAAGCTATCAAGTAATGAAAAGACATGGAAGAAACTTAAATGCACATTACTGAGTAACAGAAGCTAATTTCAAATGGCTACATATCATATGACGTCAACTAGGTGAAATTCTGGAAAAAGAAAAACTACAGCAATAGTAAGATTAGTTGTTGCCAAGGGTAATGGAGGAGAGATAGATGAAGAGGTGTACCCTAGAAACTTTTCATGCAGTGAAGTAATTCTGTATGAGGGCGCAAGGTCGATATTTTGCATTCATCCAAATCTGTAGAATACACAATACAAGAATAAATCCTAATGCTAACTGTGAACATTGGTGATAGGAATGTGTCAATGTAGGTACACCATTTGTAACAAATGTACTGCTTTGATGGAAGATGTTGATAATGGGGAAGGCAAGGCATATGGGGGGGACAGAAGGTGTAAGAAATTTCTGAGCCTTCCACTCAATTTTGCTATTAACCTAAAACTGCTACAAAGATTAATCTGTTGAAAAACGAACCAACAAAGCAAGCAGAATCAAACATAAATGAAACTGAAATTAAAAAACAAAAGATGAGAATCTTAAAATATCAAAAAAAAAAGAAACTTTACTTCAAAACAATAACAAGGCTGACAGTTGATTGGCACAAAAACAACAAAGGCTGAAATATTGGAAAGACATGTTTAACGTTTGAAAGGGAACGAAACCTGCCAATCTCTAGTTCTACACTAAGTGTAACAAATTGTTTTAGAAGTAAAGGTACCATAAGATTGTCCTTACACAACCAATATTAAAGGCCTGTACTAGAAGAAATGTTCATTTAGTGAGAAGGAAAAATCACCCTGAAACAGGAAATGCAGGAAGAAATGACCACAAGGAAGAATAAATATATGGGCACTGGGTCAGCTGGTGGCATGGTGGTTAAGGTGGCTGGATCCCACATGGCTGACTGTGTGGTTTCAATCTCAGACCCAGAGGCTTGAAACACATGAGGCACCTGTGTACATGCTTGGAGTTCCGAAAGAAGAAAAAAATGGAGGAGGAGTTGCGGAGACTACACATATAGTATGTATATAGTCTCCATAGCAGAATGCAAATACCTCAAGTGCAGAAAAGTACTGAGAAATCAGTTTGTCCATTCCCAATGCGTAAAACAGTGCCTAAAATTCTTAGAAGAACTTGATAAATATTTAAGCAAATGAATGTGGATTCGTGGGTATTTTGTATGGGATAGTGATCATACCTTTTGGAATATGCCAATGTTCATTTCTCTTTGGTATTTCCATGTAGGTAACGTCTTTCTAATCCTCTAAATGTTCCTCTCTGATAGCAGGTGAGGACGGACAAGGATTGATATATTATCTGGCATAATGGACAGCAGACTGGGAAAGCCCACACCAAGCGAGAATGGCTGAAGCAGAGAACTAATGAAAAATACCTTGTGATTCGGGAGAGAGGACTGAGCTGCCATTGCTGAGCATACTATGACTTGGACTGGATGGAAGGCCAAACGGTGAGCAGGTTAAGGGAGGAGCATACGGACAATATAGCTGGCACTCAGCAGCATGAATCAGCAGGGAGAGTATTGGGGTCCGTGGGGAGATAAAACATGTCCTGGAGACGAGCTGAGTGTCTGACCAGGCAGACATTCTTGACTTGAACTCACCAACTGTATTCTTGGCAGCCAAGTCTAGCACATGCCCCATGCCCTGCAGTAAAGAATTCACTGCAGAAGCACAAAGATCAAAGGCCTCTGAGGGGAGCAGATGAACCTGAGACTGGTGGCCTACAGACAGTCCACCTCCCAGTTGCTTGGGAAAGATCATGTTAGGAGCTAGAGGAACTCTTGGGGAAAATGAGAATTTAACACAGAAAAAAACTGTCTACTAAAAATTCCATTTAAACTAGGGAAAAAACATTAATGGACATGTTCAAGTTTTCATTTTTCTGGAACCAAGTGAGGTAGGGACATAAAAGGGAACATGTAGCACACTGCAGAAAATGAAATGCTGCATCTCTTTGCTTAAGTTAATATAATGTTTTTGTTTACTTTGCCATGTGTTTAGAGACAAAATTAGGTACAGATGGGAATATATATGTTAAAAAATAAAGTGTATGTGGGGACCAGCAGATGGCATAATAGTTATGTCGCTGGACTACCACAGAGTCGACCGTGGTTCAAATTCCATACTTAGTGGCTTAAAACTAACACGGGGCGCGTGTGTGTGCATGCCCAAGATGCCAAGAGAAGAATGCAGAAGAAGAGATTGCAACATGGCCATTCCACCCGGGGGATGGTTTCTCACTTTCTGTCTCTCTCTCTCTTTTTCTCCGGCGCCAAAAATCTCCCTAAAAGAAAAAAAGTGTGTGTGTGTATGTGTTTGTGTGTGGGTATGTGTGTCTGAGAGAGAGAGACAGGAAGAGGAGGAGGAGGGAGGAAAGGGAGAAAGCAAGAGACAGTATTGCTATATCATATTCCTGCTCTAGCCTCCCAGTTAGCTCAGACCACAGGCATGTGCCACCTTGTCTAGTCTACATACGTTGGTCAGGAATCAAACGCCTGCCTCCATGTGGCCGCAGACTCCAGCTGCTGTACCCTCCCACTTGCGCCATGATGGCTGGGCCTGTACTATTATTAATAGATTTCCTAAAAGAAAATAAAACACAAATCATTCATGATATATATTTTTTTAATTTATTTTTTAGAGAGATTTTTTGCTAGAGGTATGTGTGCACACCGGAGAGACAGAGAAGGATAGAGAGACAGCAAGCTAGAAATCAAACCCCCCGGGGTAGGGTGGAGGTGGCCACGCTGCAATTGCTTCTCCTTTCTCCTCTCAGAATTTTGGGCATACATACACACATGCCCAGAACGAGTTTCAAGCCACTGGGTCTGGGATTCACGAGGACTGAGCTGCCATTACTGGGCATACTATGACTTGGACTGGATGGAAGGCCAAACGGTGAGCAGGTTAAGGGAGGAGCATACGGACAATATAGCTGGCACTCAGCAGCATGAATCAGCAGGGAGAGTATTGGGGTCCGTGGGGAGATAAAACATGTCCTGGAGACGAGCTGAGTGTCTGACCAGGCAGACATTCTTGACTTGAACTCACCAACTGTATTCTTGGCAGCCAAGTCTAGCACATGCCCCATGCCCTGCAGTAAAGAATTCACTGCAGAAGCACAAAGATCAAAGGCCTCTGAGGGGAGCAGATGAACCTGAGACTGGTGGCCTACAGACAGTCCACCTCCCAGCTGCTTGGGAAAGATCATGTTAGGAGCTAGAGGAACTCTTGGGGAAAATGAGAATTTAACACAGAAAAAAACTGTCTACTAAAAATTCCATTTAAACTAGGGAAAAAACATTAATGGACATGTTCAAGTTTTCATTTTTCTGGAACCAAGTGAGGTAGGGACATAAAAGGGAACATGTAGCACACTGCAGAAAATGAAATGCTGCATCTCTTTGCTTAAGTTAATATAATGTTTTTGTTTACTTTGCCATGTGTTTAGAGACAAAATTAGGTACAGATGGGAATATATATGTTAAAAAATAAAGTGTATGTGGGGACCAGCAGATGGCATAATAGTTATGTCGCTGGACTACCACAGAGTCGACCGTGGTTCAAATTCCATACTTAGTGGCTTAAAACTAACACGGGGCGCGTGTGTGTGCATGCCCAAGATGCCAAGAGAAGAATGCAGAAGAAGAGATTGCAACATGGCCATTCCACCCGGGGGATGGTTTCTCACTTTCTGTCTCTCTCTCTCTTTTTCTCCGGCGCCAAAAATCTCCCTAAAAGAAAAAAAGTGTGTGTGTGTATGTGTTTGTGTGTGGGTATGTGTGTCTGAGAGAGAGAGACAGGAAGAGGAGGAGGAGGGAGGAAAGGGAGAAAGCAAGAGACAGTATTGCTATATCATATTCCTGCTCTAGCCTCCCAGTTAGCTCAGACCACAGGCATGTGCCACCTTGTCTAGTCTACATACGTTGGTCAGGAATCAAACGCCTGCCTCCATGTGGCCGCAGACTCCAGCTGCTGTACCCTCCCACTTGCGCCATGATGGCTGGGCCTGTACTATTATTAATAGATTTCCTAAAAGAAAATAAAACACAAATCATTCATGATATATATTTTTTTAATTTATTTTTTAGAGAGATTTTTTGCTAGAGGTATGTGTGCACACCGGAGAGACAGAGAAGGATAGAGAGACAGCAAGCTAGAAATCAAACCCCCCGGGGTAGGGTGGAGGTGGCCACGCTGCAATTGCTTCTCCTTTCTCCTCTCAGAATTTTGGGCATACATACACACATGACCAGAACCAGATTCAAGCCACTGGGTCTGGGATTCAAACGATTGTCAGCCATATGGAAGTCCAGTGCCTTAACCACTATGCCACTACTGGCCCCTCATTTTATTGTATTATACTAAGGAATTAGAGAGGTAGTTACTGGATTCAGGACTAATTAGCACACATAGGCCACTTTTAAACCTTTTGCAAGCTTTTACATAAAATATTCATATGATGTAGGAAAACAGAGGTGAAAAATGGTTCAAGTAAACATTTAGAATAAATAGTGAAAGAAAGGGAGCCCACAGGGAGAGCGGCACGTAGGGTAAGCAGAGGCGGCTGACTCTGAACTCTGGTCTCCTGGGATGTGCAGAGGATGTCCTGGCAACACACATATTCCAAGAGAGGTTTTGTTTTCCCCGTCATTGTTTCATATTCCTGTAAGTGTTTATATAAACCACATCACTAAGATCCACCCACATGAAGACGATGGAGAGAACTGCTTTCATACAAAAGGAAGATTAATTAAGAAAACTGATGTCCGCAGGATAGTTTAGTGCTTTGCTATTGTATTGAGATTTATTCTACTTCACATTCACTTCTCATCCCCCCCCCCTTTTTTTTAAGAGAGATTTTTTTGCTATAGGTATGTGTGCTATAGAAGGGCAGATTACTGGACAGTTTTAGAAGAAGACTCTCAAATCCTTTGAGTGTTTAAATTAAGCCAGGTCCCATGTACATTATTGTGGTTTGATATATGACAACCCAATCATTAAGAATAAATATATTGCCTAGGACCAGCAGATGGTATAATGGTTACATCGTTGGACTCCTACATAGTCAAACGCAGTTTGAGTCTGAGACCCAGCTGGCTTTAAACTCGCACCAGGCACATATGCATGTGTGCCCAAAATCCCAAGAGAAGAATGGAGAAGGGATTGTAGCGGGGTCATGCCCCGTGGGAGGTGATGTCTCGCTTTCTATCTCTCTGGCTCTGTCTCTCTGGTGAGTAAATGCGCCCTATAGCAAAAAATCCTTAAAAAACGTCTTAAGTTCTTAATCTGTATTTCACTGCAACTTTGAAAATCTGCTGCTTGTAGCACATTGGAAAAGCCATATGTAGTAGATCACACAACTAGCTCTTGTAAACCAGTTACGGGAACTTTATTCATAGTCTGCATAAACAAGGCTGAAAATCGGTATTGTCATTGTGATGTTAATGAAAAGAAAGATAAGTCACAGTTCCTCGTGTTTCCAAGTGATTTTGCTCACAAGCAAATGAAATAAATTATGTTTAATGATTTCATCTGCCTTGGAGATTAACAAACTGTCATGACTCTAAAAAATAGGTAAGATGAATCACAGTTAAAGACTTTCATGAAGTAAGTTTAAGGCTACAGCTGGAAAAATTTAAAAGTGTTCTGATTGCATATAAATCAGGATTTTGGCTAACATATTTTTACAATGTTATAACGTAATCATATCCTGAAGGCATTAAACAGGGACAATTAAAACTAAAAATATCATGCTACCAAAAAGCTATATAAATTGCTTTTTTAGTATACTAGTGAAAACATAAATAGCATACATTTGTAACTACAGATCAGCTCAAAATTCAGGAGCTTGACATAATATTCCTCTATGTAACCATGCTAAATTTTTAAAGGATTTTTAAATTTCATTTATTTATTATTATTATTGTTATTTTTTAAAAATTAGTGCATGTGTGCTCACCAGAAAGAGACAGAGAGGGGAGGGAAAGTGAGAAAGCAAGCTGCCAGGTCTGGGACTGGATCTGTGGTCAGTCAAGTGGGAGTTCAGCACCTTAACCACCATGCCTCCTGCTGGCCCCAACTAATTTTGAATTTTCTGTTACTATTCATAACTTGCTTTCTATTGAGTATGATCAGTATTTTTTAATCCAAGTAAAGAAATAATTCTCTAAACTGGGGAAATTTAAGGAATATAATTAAAATTTCAAAACAACAAATATAAATATCTGATGTTCTTAAATCTCAAACTCTTAATATTTAAAATATTAAGTTTAATATAAATAGTGTTTTAACATAATTTATTAAATAAAATATATATTTACTTTAAAAAGTGACTCTCAACCTCGATGCATTTTTGAAAAGAATCTCAGTGTTTAGGTTTGTATATTAAGGAAGCTGAGAGTAAATAAATAGGCTAAAATTTTCTCTCAGGATTTGATACTTTCTTTTTTATTTTTTCCATAGAGTGCATGCAAGTGCTTTCTAAAATCCTGACTGAAATTTATTCATAGTTTTCATGACCCCCTATCTAAGTAAAAGAAGGCAAAAATACAAAAAGTAAAGTTTTAAGAATGAACACATACAATATGTGCATGCTTGCCCAATTTTATACATTAAACATATGCACTTTTGTACATCAGTTGTACCTCAGTATAGTTGTGTGTTTTTTTTAATAACCTGCCTAAAAATTAATATCTGGTGCTTTCATTTCCTATAATGTAGAGTTTCAGCCCAGCCCTTAATTTTTAGGGTCTATAGAAAAAATAACTCTCTTTTTTGAGATTCTCAACAGTAAAACTGAGATAATATTTTGCCTTTATGACACTAATTAATTTAGATAACATATTTAAAGCACATGTTGGATGGTCTGAAACATGATAACCATTAAAACATTAAACTTGGCTTTATATATAAAAGGAATAATTTCTTATTACACTGAAGTAGTGAAGGTTAAAAGAAATGATGACTTTTAAAAACCATGATAGAAAGTTGATGCTTAAAAAGGATTATTGTTCACTGACATCACTGTATAAATGTACAATGAACACAAAGCTACCACCTCCCAATGTTTACAAGAACAACTCAAAATCCAAGGAGGACTTCAGAGAGTTTTCTAAATCAAGATGAATTTTATTTGCCAAAATGCATTCAGCATGTTTTAGTATTATATAGTGTTTGAGGGAGCTATTAAAACATTTTATTATATAAACAAAATGCTGTAACTAAGATTAATCTTTTAATATTATAGTAAATGATCTTGAGCAGTATCTTAAGAACAACCAGTTTTTGATGATAATGCCTAAGAATTATGAATTCAAGTCTTATCCCAGTAATATATCTTGTCAAAGTAGGAATATAAAATATCTGATTCAGTTTCTGGCCAGTGCCTAATAAGATATACAAGAGCCAAAAATTAAACAAGATAAAAGTCCAGCCTTGCTTTTATTGTGAACCATAGAAAATAATTTTTTCTGAGAATTCGTTTCTATTTAGAAATATTCAAACTGAACATCTGGGGCACTCATGTCTCTATACCATGAGTTAAAGACATAGAGATGCATTCAGCAAGATCCTTGACCACAAAGAGAATAGAGTCTAATTGAGAAAAAGAAATGAATGGAATGCGAGTTATGAGAAAGGTATACTGAGGTACACCACATCCATGCAGAGTAGAGTCAGAGACAATTTTGAAGTCTAAAAGTGGAATTTAATCAGGATTCTGAAGAATGGCTAGATTTTGAGAAGGGACAACAAAGAAATACCCTCCCATTTGGAAATTTTAAGCACTGCATTTGAACACAGAAACTTACTAAAATCTGCAAAAAAAAAAAAAAAAGCTCAGTTCTATACAAGTGTTCAGTTACAAGAGTGAACTAATGTAAATTTTTTTAATTCATAACTCAGGACCAACAGATGGCATAATGGTTACATCGCTGGACTCCCACATAGTCAACTGCAGTTCGAGTCCAGGACCATGTGGCTTTAAACTCATGCCAGGTGCATCTGAGTGTGTGCCCAAGATCCTGAGAGGAGAATGGAGGAGAACGAATTGTGGCATGGTCATCCCATGGCCAGGGCAGAGGAGGGTGATTTCTTGCTTTCTGTCTCTCTGTCTCTTTGGTGAGCACAACATGCCCTATAAGAAAAAAAAAAATCTCTCTTAAAAAAAAAAAAAAGAAAGCACAAATCTGGGTAGATGGAGTTTCTAAAAAGGTTTTTCAAGTTAATGAGAGAATCAGCAAAGAGGCTTGGTAGGTAAAGTCTGGGCTGAATTTTTCCTTACTCTCCCTTAGGCCCTATATGAAACAGGTATCTTTGTGCGAGGACACTCAACAGAAACCTTAGTGTACTACACAATTGTAATGTTTTCTGTTTTAATTTCAACTCTCAAATTCATGTGCACTAACATTCACTTTTTACTGGACAGTTGTATGAATTTTAACACTCGTCTTGATTTGTATAATGGCCACAATAATTGGGACAGCACTACTCCCCAAAACTCTTCGGGCTATCCCTTTAAATTTACATCCTCCTTCACTCCTGACCATCAGCAATCACTGATCTGTTCTCCATCACTACTTTTCTGTTTTAACAAATGTCATATAAATAGATCCATGCAGTCTGTAATCTTTGAGACCGTCATACTTCATTCATCATAATGCTTTGAGTATCCAAGCAGTGTGATGGATTCAAGTTCATTCCTTTTCATTGTTTAATAGCCTTTCATTCTACGGATAAACCAGATTGTTTACCCGTTCACCTGTTGAAGAACGTTAGGATCGATTTGAGATTATGTTGGTTATGACTAGATCAGAACAGTCATGAATAGGCTTTGGGGGAACCTAAGTTTTTATGTTCCTGAGCTAAATTCTTAGAGATGGGATTGCTAAGTCACATGGTATGCGCATGTTTACCTTTATAGGAAATCCCTAAACTACTTTCCCAAGTGGTTGTAAAGTTTTGTATTCCCCAAAACAATGTACGAGAGTTGAAGTTGATCTAAATCTGGGTCAGCACTTGGTATTGTCAGTATTCTAAATTTTACTTATACCATTATTATAACTGTTTAGTAATATTTCACTATATTTTTAATTTGCATACCCATGACAAATAATGTAAAATATCTTTTTATGCATCTATTTGTCGTTCATATATCTTTTTTGATGAATTACTTATTTTGTACATTTTAAATAATGTTGCTTGATTTTTTCCTTTTTAAGGTTTTTGCCAGAGGGTACATCCACTAACCAGAAGGAAAGACAGAAACAAAGAGAGGAAAGGTCAGAAATCACCCCCTGGGTGGAGGGCCACATCACAATCCCTTCTCCTCCATTCTCCCCTCAGAATTTTGGGCATGCACACACACATGCCCAGCATGATTTTCAAGCCGCTGGGTCCAAGGCTCAGATTGTATTTGGCCATGAGGACATCAAGTACCTTAACCACCACACCACCTTTTGGCCTCGAGTCATTAGATTTTTCTTTTAATGTTTATTTTTTATTTTTATTTTTTTTGGAGAGATTTTTCGCTATAGGGCACGTGCACTCGCCAGACAGAGAGAGAGAGACACAGAGACAGAAAGCGAGAAATCACCCCCCAGGGGGGATGGTCACGCCGCAATCCCTTCTCCTCCATTCTCCTCTCGGGATCTTGGGCATGCACGCACACGTGACCAGCGTGAGTTTTAAGCCACTGGGTCCAGGACACGAACCGCTGTCGACTACGTGGGAGTCCAGTGACATAGCCATTACACTAACTGCTGGTTCCCCTCTTTTAATGTTTAGTTCTGTAAGGTATTTATGTAATCTGTATATGTATTCTTATATCTGGAAATGTGATTTACATTTCTCTCCTGTTCTATAACTTATATTTTAGTTCATTAGTAGAAAAAAGTATTTTCGTTATTGTATTAATATCGATGAAATCCAATTTATAAATATTTTATTTCATTCATCATGCTTTTGGTATCCTATCTAAAAACTCTTGGCCTAATTTGACTCACAATTTTTTTCTCTATGGTTTCTTCTAAGGTTTTAAAGTTTTATACTTCTTTATAAGATTCATTCCTTTGCCTACTAATGTTCAATCTTTTTAATGCCATTTGCTGAAAAAGAGTCCCGTCTTTACTAAAGAGCTTTGGGACTTTTGTAGAAAATCAATTGAACATACTCATGTGGACCTATTTCTGGAATGTTTATTTGGGTTCCCTGTTGTATATATCTACTTCTTCATGAATGTCATGCGTCGATTCTGAAGCTTTGTTTCACAAATGCTAAAATCAAGAAAGTGAAGCATGTAACTAAGGTTGCTTCACATAATGTCCCACCATCAGCTTGAGCCAGCCCCCATCATGGGCACAAATGCGTGTGCCTGGTGTGCGCAGACAGACTTCTGAATGCAAACCTAGAACCTTCACAAGTGGGTTCAGCATCACAGATATTGCATTACCATTGTGCCACGGCTGCCAGCCCCTTCTTCTCTACTAATGTAAACATTTAAGCCTATATATTTCTAAGTATAGCTTTAATCTGAACTCCCCAATTTACATATCATTTTAATATTTGTTCAGCTCACTTTGAATCTTCTCTTTACTGAACACATTATTTAGAATCATGGTATTTTTCACATATCAGGAGAATATGTTCCTGTTATCTTTCTGTAATTGATCTCCAGCCCAGTTCCATTATGCTCAGGAACATACTCTGTATGATTTGAATTGACTTAAAATTGTAAAATTGTTGGCTATGGGTTTACATTATACATTTCAACTTTCAAGGCCTATACAGAACCTGTACATTACCACTTGAATGGACTGTAGAAAGCTTAACACTATATAAGCCTCGTCAACCTTCCCATGTATCTTGTTCATGTATTACGTCTACACACATCATGAACACCACTGGACGATGTTACAACTTGCGCTTTCAAATATCAAACCTATTTAAAATACTCAAGAGAAGAAAAAGTCTATTATATTTACCTAAATATTTAATGTTACTTCTGATCCTTCTGCATTCCTGAGGCTGTAAGTCTTCTTTACATATAATTTTACTTCTATTAGAACTACTGCCCTTGGTAATTTTCTTAAAGTAGCAATCTGATTATCACTTCTCATAGTTTACCTACAATTTACAGTACTTTTATTTTAAATCTTCACTTTTGAAAGATACTTTTTAAGAAATACGAAATTCTAAAATGGAAATCCTATCTTTTGGTACTTTAAAAAAAAGGTACTTTAAAAAAAAAAAGTGCCACTTTCGTCTGGATTTCATGGTTTGTCATGAGAAATCTGCTATCATTATAATAATCACTGTTCTCCTATAAATAAGTTTTCTATGTCATTTTTAGTTTGTCTTTAGCTTTCAGTATTTTGTTACAATATCTTGCTGTGTATTTCTTTCTTTTTACCGTTTTATTTGCTTATTAATTTCTTCTGATGGTGGGAGGCAGAGTGGGAGAGTAAGAAGCATCCTTAGCAGGGTCTTCACCCTGTGACTCATCCTTAGCCTCAGTCGACCTGGATCACAGGGTAAGAATACGCACATCTTGTGTACTCAGGACGGTCCCAGATTGCAAACCCAGGACCTTTTCCCTATCTGTCCAGTGGTGTTACCACCATGCCACCACTTAGCTTCATGTGAATTGCTTCATATATTTCTTGTTTGGAGTTTGTTCAATTCCTTGAACCTGGTGGTTTAAATTTTTTGCCAATCAGAAATCTTCAGTCACATTCCTTTTCTTCTCCTAAGACATACAAAGACTACTTGTGGTATTTACCACTGGTATCTGAAGCTCTGTTTATATTACTTTTTTCTCTTCATTATTCCAGTTCTACACTTTCTCTGATCTTTCATAAAGTTCATTGACTCTTCTCTCCATCATGTATTCAGGTTATCCAGATCAATTTTCACCTTAATTATTAGCTTTTTTTCTCTTTTCATTCCTAGAGGGGACATATGCTCACCAGAGAGAGGCAGAGAAACACAGAGAGACAGCTAACACCAACGGTCATGGTCATAACACATTCATCTTTTTCCTCATTTCTCTATCCCATTACACACACATGTTCAGCATGTTTTTCAAACTACTGAAGCCAGGATTCAAGCCATGTTTGGACATGTAAAATCCAGATCTCTTAACAATTAGGTTATGGAGTTAGCACTAGTTATTCTTTATTTATTTGTTTATTTTAAAATTTCCATTTAGTTTTTCTTTTTATTCATTTTCCAAAATTTTCCATCCTTCTACTAATGTCAAGAATACTTGGGAACCAGCAGTTAGCGTAATGGCTATGTCGCTGGACTCCCCTGTAGTCGACCGCGGTTCACGTCCCGGATCCGGTGGCTTAAAAACTCATGCCAGGCACATGTGCGTGCATGCCCAAGATCCCGAGAGGAGAATGGAGGAGAAGGGATTGCGGCGTGACCATCCCCTCTGGGGGGAGATTTCTCGTTTTCTGTCTCTATGTCTCTCTCTGTCTGTCTGGCAAGCGCACGCGCCCTATAGCGAAAAACCTCTCCAAAAAAAAAAAAAAAATGAAGAATACTTCTCCTTACTTGTTAGAATACCTTTAGAATAGATGTCTTATTCTTTGTCAGATAATTCTAAAATCTGTGCATCTCAAAATTGGTATCTGCTGAGTGTCTTTTTCCACCTGAACTGAGATTTCTCTATTTATTTAATGTGGAATTATCCTGGATTGCATCCTGGGCTTTATTTTTATTAGAGATTTTTGGCTATAGGGCATGCTCTTGCTGGAGAAACAGAAAGCAAGAAATCACGCCCCATGGGGGATGGTCACACTGCAATCCCTTTTCCTCCATTCTCCTCTTGGGATTTTGGGCACACACACACACACACGCAAACACCTGGCATGAGTTTCAAGTCTCCAGAACCAGAACTTGAACTGAAGTCAGCCACGTAGGAGTCCAGAGCCTTAATCAATACTCCACCTGCTGGCCCTTACTCGGGGCATTTTAAATAGTGTGTTATAAAAATTATTTAAATCTGAATAATGCTCATTTTGGGGTTATAAAATAAACCTACTTGTGTTCAGGCTGAAAAAGTCCTAAACTTCCAAGGGTTCTTTGGGTTTTGGCTACACTACCAAGTTTTGTTTTTGTTTTGTTCTTTGTCTGCTTGTTTGTTTTTGGTTTTGCCAAAGGGGCCATGCACTCACTGGAGAGAGACAGAAAGAAATAGTGAGAGGGAAAGTGAGAAATCACTTCCTTAGGGAGCAATAGTTACATCATAATTCATTCTCTTCCATTCTCCTCCTGGGATTTTGAGCATGCATGCAAAACCCGCCCTGTGTGATTTTCAGGCCACCAGGTCCAGGACATATTTTTCCATGCAAAATGTGGGAGCCCAGTGCCTTTACCACCACAAGACCAGCTGGCCCCTACACTGTCAACTTTTAATGCCTTTGCATTGCTATTCACATGTATCTTCTGTGGACTAGTACAGGACCTGGGTGATGGTCTATTCAATAGCTAATTTCTCAAAGAAATTTTAAGATCATAACCATATAAGCTTATGGTTGGGTCAAAGGCTGATAAACAACTTTATGTAATCATTATCCTAAGGTCCTTTCTCTCCATGATCTCCCCGATACTTTCCACTTTGCTGTAGTTCTCTTGTCAGCCCTAATTCTAGGAAGCATGGAGTTTAGTTACCTCGGTCTGCTGGATACTTCTCATCACTGTGTCTGCTTCCAGGTCTAAACAGGTCACAGGCAACAAACAGTGCCGTTCACCACACTCT
>NW_006160054.1:1821708-1850766 GCF_000334495.1 Tupaia belangeri chinensis | reverse complement strand
AAAGGTTTATCTCAGATTTTTATGGCTACTTTTCCCACCACTGTTGCTGTCCCCACTGTCACTACCATAAGATTATAATAAGTGGGAGATGGAGCAGAAGAGAATGTAAACATTTTTAAAGGAGGTATTCTGTCCCTGCCTCTGAGCACCAGAGCATCTTTGATCTAGCACTACAGGAATAGTTTGAGAGCTTTTCTACATATACTCTAATAATCACTTCCAAGGTTTGGGTTGTGATGAATACAGATTAAGGACATAAAGAAAGAAAAAAATGATAAACTCACTGCTGGTTTGGGTGATGCTTCAAATTCTTATCTTCTTTCCAATCAGCCTGCTACTTTTACTTTTAAAAATCCTCAAATAGCTGTTCCATTCTCCCAAGTTTTATAGCTGCATTCAATGGGAGAGAAGGGTGGAGTGTATTTACTCCAATTCACCTGAAACTAAACAGAGATAGTTTCTTCTCTGCAAAAATAAAAAAATAAACAAATGCTAGCAACTTAGAATTTAAAGAAAATTGTCCATGGAATTCTATTTTCTCTATAATGCAGGTGAAAAATCTCCATAATTTTAATATTCTCTATAGTCATTACCATTTTCCAGCTACTCGGGCCGAGATTGAGAAGACTACGCCAAATGAAAAGAAGTAACTTTGAAGCATCAATAGATGATTTATAGCTATTGAAGGTCCATGACACTACAATAATGGAAAAGACATTTTCTTTTTGTACAAGCTTACATAGTTTCTGCATTTTTTGTCATGTAATAATTCAGAACATTCTATAATACTAATAGTAATAATAGAACTCACTTATTACATACCTGTTTTAAAATATTAGGTTGTCAGGAAAGTCATGACATATTTTTCCATGCAAAAATGCATCATGACTTTCCCAAAACCCCAATAATATAGATTTTATTAATCCTATTTCTACATTATTTATGAAACAAAAACAAAAAGTTGACTTGCAAAATAGCTATTTTCTCCAATATACTTGCTCGAAGTAAAATAAATGATATGGAAAAATTTCTACTGAGCTCAAAATAGGGTCTTCTGATCAAACCATGATCATTAAAATTTGGGGACCAGCAGATGGCATAATGGTTATGTCGTTGGACTCCCACATAGTTGACTGCAGTTCGAGTCCTGGATCTAGTGGCTTAAAACTCATGCTAGGTGCATGTGTGTGCATGCCTAAAATCCCAAGAGGAGAATGCAGGAGAAGAAATGCAGCATGGTCAACCCCCCAGGGGGGTAATTTCTCACTTTCTGTCTCTGTCTCTCCAGAAAGCACACACACCCTATAGCAAAAATCACTCCAAAAAAAAAAAAAAAAAGTTGATGACAGATATTTTACTACCTAAGTGTTTAGATTGGGGGAAAAAAATCTAATGCTTATTGATATTTAAGGAATATCCATCAATACGTTTACACATGGAAGTCTCAATACTATAACTGCGGAGAAACAATTGGTTCAAAGCAAAAGGAAGACTAACAGGCAACTTTTTATTTACCTGGGCCAGAATAATAAAAGGATAGGAAAAGAGAAAGAGATTTAAATGACTGTGTGAAAAGGTCCATTTTAGCTAACACTCTCTCTCTCTCACACACCTGTAGTCTAACACAATTCTGGGTAAAGAATAGATGCTCTAAAGTATTGGAGAAAGTCAAATAAATGAAAAAGAGAGAGAAGTGAAAAGATCTGAAGTGAAACAATCAAAAATTGAGAAGAAAGGACAAAGAAAGTAGCATAGTTCATATTATCTTTTTAAGTGTGTGTCTTGGCCTTTCAGATATAAGAATTTAGTACATAATAAGGGATAGCATGCTTTTATATACGTGATATGTCTGAGACTCAGAACATTTTAATGTACCAATAGCTAAAGCTCTGTAGCCAATCTGGATTGAAGAAAAACAAGGTTGAAAGCAATGGTATAAAACCATCTTCCAATATATATATAGCAAATGCTCATGTTTATTCCTAATAGGCCTAGTTATTATCACTGAGGGATTCAGTAATGACATATCTAAATTATAGAAATCATTGTAATGGTTTAATATTTCAAAAATAAACATATTTAACATATAAAATACTGATTCATATGTAAAATATATCTCCTAAAAATTTGTCAAATAATAGAGTGACCATATAGGTGGTTTGCCTGGAGCATTATAATTTATGCCCAAGCATAATAACTAATTATACCTCTTTTAACATTTGAAAATGTTTAGTATGAATTATGATATCACCTTGTCAACGTATGACCCTCACAGGTCTTTTAATTTCAGGCTAGAGTTATGCCTAGACCCAGTCTGACTCCTAGATGGTTTTTATCTTCTTTGTTGGAGGCCCAGAGACTTGTATTTCCTCTATTCTGAGTTGCTGTCACCAGTCTACTTCCTTGAAGAATGAGTTTTCCCCACTCCTTTTCTTCTTTAATGACAGGGCAAGTGTTCAAAGTAACTTCATTTATTTTTTTATAAGGAAGAAATAATATGCTCTTATTTTATTACTTATATCAACTGTCTTCATCAAAAATCTCAAAGAATCCATATATCATAAACTATTAGAATTAGACTTTAGAAAACTTTCATATTATCAGATCACAAAACAAATGCAAACTGTATGTGTACTGCATGTGCATATACCAGTAATAATATTAGAAAAGGTCATTTTTTTAGGAGAGATTTTTGCTATAAGGCATGTGCTCTCGCCAGAGAGACAGAGAGATAGAAAGTGAGAAATCTCCCCCCACACACACGGGGAAATGGCCACACTGCAATCCTTTCTCCTCCAGTCTCTTCTTAGAATTTGGGGCATGTACATACATGTACCCGCAACGGGTCCAGGACTTGAACTGTAGTCTGCTATGTGGAAGTCCAGTGATATAACCACTACACCATCTGCTGGTCCCAGAATGTCATTTTAAAAAATATATCATTTGCCTTTTACCATTTACAGTAACTGAAAGTAAGAGATTTGACTTTAATTACATCACATAGAATTATAATTTTATCAACAAAGACATGCTAGACCTTTATGGAGGAAACAAAAAGTATTAGTAAAAATCTAAAGAAGTCCTCAGTCCAGTCATGGTGGCATGGGTGACAGAGTACCACTGCATGATACTGGAACCAAATGAAACCTCCCAAGTTTAAAGTCCTTGTAGACCTGAATGCCCTAGGTATGCTCACATGCCCACCAATGTTCCTGGCTGGCTGGGAGACTGGGGGTGAGGGTGGGTGTTTATGATGCAGAGTCATTTCATTTTAATGTGCCTTTTTAATCATTGATGAGACAAGGAAAAATAAAACTTAAAATTTAAATATGGGGCAATTGAAAAGATTATAGGATTGCATTAAGTCCTTCTAAAATCCTCATAAAAATCCTTTCATTGTTTTGGATTTCCATGTGCCCCTCTAAGTTGGGAAAATAAGGAAATAAAAATCTAGGAAGTACAAAGAACACAACCTGGACTTAATGTAAGTCTCCAAGGCACATCATAGCCAAACCGATAAAAATCAGACAAAAAGACAGTATTTTCAAAATGATAAGAAATTCCAAGTTACTTACAAGGATAACCATATTACATTAACAGTGAACTTCTCAACTGAAACAATGCAGGCAACAAAAAGGGAAGATATATTTAAAACTCTGAAAGCTAAACAGTTTTGGCCAAGAATATTATAGCAAGCATTATCCTTCAAATGGAAAGAGAAATAAAATAATTTCCAGATAAACAAAAGGTGAAAGAATTCACCAAAAGTAGGCTAACCCTTCAAGAAATACTTAAGGGAACAGTACATCTGGGGGGAAAAAAGGGAAGGGGGAGATAAATACAAGTAAGAGAACAGAAAGCAAGTAGAAAAAGAAAACAGTAAATGAGAGAGCCAAGTCCACACGCATTGATAATAATCATGACTGTGAATAGATTAAATTTTTTCAAGAAAGAGACAATGGATGAAAAACTGGAACCCTCTGTATGTTGCTTACAAAAAATATACCTCATGGACAAAGATACACATATGCTGAACATGAAGAGCTGAAAAAAGTGGTTACAATGCAAACAAATAAAAACAAGGCAGGAGTTGCCTTATCAGATAAAATTGACTTAGAATAAAAAGTCTAAAAGGAGACACAGAAAAGCCCTGCATAGTTTTAAAAAGATTAAGTCACCAAGAATATATAACAATCATAAACATTTATGGACCCAATACAAGGGCACCGAAAGTGACTGGTGGGGGGTGGGAAAAAATTTTAGGAGTCATGGCTGTTTCTGTTAAACTAGTCTGTACATTGTTTCTGATTACTTTATCAAATTATGAAAGTTTAAGTATAATAATGTTTGAAGACTATAAAATAGTGTATTTTGTTCTAATGAAAAAAAGTTAAAAATAAGATTTAGAGAAAAATCCTTCCACTATTTTACTGTCCTACCAACTATGATAATGGAAATCTCTGAGTTGCTCTCCTTAACTCTTAGGTATTTATTTTTAAATTTGCTAGATGCCATATGTACTTGTGGGAGAGACAGAGAGAGAGGAACTGAGAAAGCCCTCCCCCACCCCCCCAACTGGGGTGATGGACACATCCCCACCTCTTCTCTTCCATTCTTCTCTTGGGATTTTAGACACTCATGCACAGGAGGCTGGAGTGTTTTTTAAGCCACTGGGTCTGGGACTCAAAACTGTTCATTTGGCTATGTGGGATCCGGCACCTTAACCACCACACCATTGGCTGGCCCAACTTGTATTTATTAACGAACATTTTCTTTCTTCATACTCTCCCTTACAGGGGGGTCATGTGCCTACTTTCATCCAAGATGGCTTCATTTTCTTCCAATATATAAGCCCCCAATCAGTGTAGAATATGCAACTTTTAGTCTGAATGATTTAGTCTTCCACTGTGTAACAACTCTCCACAAATATAAAAGTTTAAAAGGAGCACCCATGTATTATCCTACAGCTCTACAGGTCAGCTGTCTGTGCGGAGTTGACAGCGTTCTCTGTTTAGAGTCTCGCACCCCCGCATGGCCAAAATCAGAGTTATCAAGGTTGGACTCTTAACTAAAATTACAGAGGAAGCTGAGCTCCAAGCACATCCCAGGTGATAGCATGATTCGGGCCACTGCCTCTGCTGTAAGGGCTCGCTTAATTAGATCTCTATGTCTTAAAGTTAACTGACAGACTTCTTTGAATTCTGGCTACTGCACTGAATATATTCCACTTGCATGTCTGAGGACATCCACATTAAATAATTATGACTTCCATATATCTCAAACCTGACTCTCTAGTTTGTAGGAAATGATATACATCCTTCTAATATGTTTGATAACCTTGTCTGCTAAAGTATATGCCCCTCTAGATTGACAGGGTAAGACCCTAATGTCATTCTTGAATCCATCACAGTGCTCAGCACTGGACTCTGAATATGATAATCCCGATTATATGTATTTGAATTCCCTTAAATATCCAATTTTACCACAAATTTATTTAGAAAGTAAGCTTTATATAGAAAAAAGTTAACCTAATTTTGTATCTATTCCAAAGGATTATAAATCTGAAAATATTGCATAGTAAACTCACATGATTTTTAGAATAAACAATATAATTTTATCAAAATAAGTATTAAAGTAGTGATGAGCTCAGTTTTTTTCTTATATATTTTAAGTCTCTAAAATTCTCTGTGCTTTAAGGTACCACAATATAAGAGAAAATGCCACCCTGCTGTTTAATGAAAATTAACCTACTTAAAAAATTGGCTTAACCTCTTCTTCTCACCCAATAAAAATGATTACTTCTGCTGAAATGGGGTTTGTAGAATATACTGGCATTTGGAAAAGGAAGTGTCTGGAGAGTCTCATGTGTAGTGTCAACATAAAAGGAGTATTTAAGTATATTTTAGTGTCTGGGTATGTTTCTTTTTGACAGTTACATCCTGGGTGGTCTAAGTGTCTGTGACCGTTTGCAAGTGCATTAAAATCAGTATATTCAGAAACATATTTAAGAATAAACTGTATTCTGCTAACCTGCTCAAAGACAGGATAAGAATGTTTGTTAACTAAGTATGAATAACAGAATGCAAGGAGAGTCAGAGCATCACAGAGCTGCCAATTTGGTGATAAATGACATACAGACTCTGTCATCAAGTACTGGAAAAATATTTATGGCTGGAAACTCATGTTGATCAGCATATATCTTTTTAGTTCTAAGCATTTGCTACTTTTTTTTATACTTGAAAGTCTTTTAAAAGTTTCATGAAATACCTATCCACCTGCATATACAAGTGACCATTGACTATCCCCTGATTATAAATCATTCCCAGATTATGCAGAATTTCTCAAAGAGGATTATACAGAACCCTGTACTTCCATAAGACCTCTTCAGTGGGTCTCCTAAAACCTTTCCAGAGGTATAGTCAAGGTCAAACCTGTGTTGACATTTATATTGATGGTGTAAAGGCAATGTAAGTGAAATTGCTTAGCACAAATGAAGGCAGTGGCACCAAACTTCTGTCATTTTATTTTTCAATGCCATTCAATCCTAGGAGGAAAATATACTAATTTCACTTAAAAGTGTCAGAGATGAAGCAGTAAAAGTTTTACATTTGATTAAGCGTAAACACTTGAATTTATGCATTTTTAATATTTTGTGTAATGAAAAGGAAATATAAATAAAGCATTTCTGCTGTAGACTAAATATTATCCTGTCTCAATGAAAAGTACTGTGAGGTTGTTTGAGTCTGAACTGAACTCCCTGTACTTGTCAGAAAGCAGCATTTTACTTGAAAAATGACCAAAAGACAAACATGGATATTCTGACTTGGGAATTTGGCTGACAAATTGAACAAAGTAAATGAACAAACTAAATCTTCCACTCTATGAAAAGTCAACTAATGCTATTTTTGGAAAATAAATATTTAATTTTATTTATCATTACCATTATTACTTTTTAATTGCTACAGGGCATGTGTGCTTACCAGAGATCTAGAAAGAGGGAGAGAAAGTGAGAAACCAAGTCACCAGGTCTGGGACTCGAATGGCAGTCAGCCACGTGGAATCCAGTACCTTAACCACCATGCCATCTGTTGGCCCCCACTAATGATATTTTTTTGCTGATGAAAAAGATCCAATTTTCAAGTGAAAATTAGAATACTAGAAAAATTTTATATGTCACTAAGAGTTTGATAGCTTCCCAACACTTAAATACTTTTCTGATAATATCAATGTTGATATTAACAAATATTATATATAGATAGATATAGATATATAGATATATAAATATGGAGGAGAAGGAACTGCTGCATTGCCATCTCCCTGGGGGAAGATTTCTTGCTTTCTATCTTTCTGGCAATCACATGTGCCCTATATCAAATATCTCTCAAAAAAATGAACATTTTTTTCAAGGTAACTTTTACTTTTACATTTTCCCATTTATATATATATATATATACACAAAATGACAAAATATGTCAAGCATCAGAAGATCAAACTCAATGAACTAATATTTCCGACTGACTAATGACTGATGCAAAAAAGCCATGCATGACTAACACGTCCATTTAAAGTCTAAATGATATAAGAATAGGTATTAATATAAAAAAGGATACAAGTGTATATATGCTTTCAGATTCTACATTGCCACATTTGACCATTCTTTAAAACAGTACCACTTGGGTTTTAGTGAACTTTCAAAACTTTCAAAATGTCCACATTAATCTGTAAATATTCTTTTATTTTCTAACTATTTATCTGTAAGACCAGGTTTCCCACAGACAGATCAAGCAAAATAACACAGCAACATACTACAAACAGATGTGAGATTCCAAGTGTCTTCTACAAGTTGGACATAATGAGACTTGCCAAAATTTCAATCAAAGCCATGTCTTCTATTTTTCTTTTTCCTTTTTTTTGCTAATTTACAAAAATAATGAATGCATATGTTAAAATTTGATTTAATATTAATTTATATGAATCAACTATTTTTAGAATTCTCCACTTTAATTTGTAATATAGTAAAAATTGATAAATTTAACATACCTAAAAAAGCTCTTTGGGATATCTATTAATTCTCTAGTATAACAGGGTGTTAAAGCCAGTTAAATAATCACCTTAATATCATTTATTGAACAGTGCCTTAGCCAATGGTCTGCCTTTTATATCAACTTTCCAAATATATGCAAACTGTATTTTCCTAATCACCACATACTGTAAATATCTGATGGAGTAGATATCCTCTCCATATTTTGATTCATCAGGGTCTTAGTAATTCTCAGGCTTACATTTCTCTATACATTTAGAGTCAGACTATTGCCTTCCTTTGAAACTCCTGTAAGAATTTTCATAAAACAGACTGTATGAACAGATAAATTTGAAAGAAATGAACATGTGCATCGTATTAAATCCTTCAAACCATTACTAGAGCTCATCTCATCATTGAGTTTGTTCTTCTTTATTGAAATACAATATAGTAATAACATTCTCCACATGTACATATTTGTCATTAGATATATTCCAAAGCTCCAAAGCACTTCATTTTTCCATATTTTAAATAGAATTTTAAGTAAATTTCTTACTGCCTCTACCTGGATTATAAAATGCAGTTGGTTATTGCATATTAATTTGATATCTAACCACTTTGCTTAACTCTCCTATTAATTCTAATTATTAAATTCCATACTCTGTTTTTACCTTTATGTAGAAAAATATTTAATTCACTTTATTGTAAGGTTGAAAATTTTCAGTACTTTACTGAATAGAAACTGTGATAGTAGACTCTTCTTATTTCTGATTTTGAAAGAAATGCTTTTAATGTTTTACTATTTAAAAAAAAATATGGGGACTAGCAGATGGCATAATGGTTATGTTGCTGGACTCCCACCTAGTCGACCATCATTTGAGTCTGAACCTGGTGGCTTCAAACTCATGCCAGGCACATATGCGTGCAGGCCCAAAAATCCCAAGACAAGAATAGTAGAGAAGAGATTGCAGCATGGCTATCTTCCCCCCGCCCCCGCCGAGGGGTGATTTCTCACTTTCCATCTCTTTCTCTCTATGTCTCTCTGGTGAGTGAACACCCTCTAAGGCAAAAGCTCTCAAAAAAATAATTCTTGACAAAAATGTGAAAATGTAAAAGAAAAAATTACTGAGAAAAACGTTCTTTTTTTTTTTTTTTGAGATTTTTTATATAGAGCACATGCACTTGCTAGAGAGAGAGAAAGCAAGAAATCATCCCCCAGGGAGATGGCCACACAGCAGTCCCTTCTCAAACCACAGTCTAGAACTCTAATGATGGTCGACTACATGGGAGTCCAGTGACATAATCATTACACAATCTGCTGGTCCCATTGCCAAGAATTTTTAACCATGGATATATTTTGAATTGTATGAAAGACATTTTCTTTAATCAAGTGAGAGGATCATATTGGATATGTAGTTGACTGGAATATGTAGGTATATTTTTAAATTTCCTAATGCTGAATTACCCTTACATTTCTGTGATAAATCTGAAATAAAATAGCCCTACTTATTTAAAAAAATTATATTGTAAGATAATATCTGCTAATATATGGTTTCGATTTTTTTTTTCATTTTTTTTCCTAATGACATATCATTTGTCTTTCTTTTAAACTGTCCTCTCAGGATTTGGTAAAAAATTTATACAATTTAAATTTTCCCTTTTTCTAGCCTCTGAAATAGTCTGTATAGTATCAGAATACTCTGCTCTCTGAATTTTAGTAAAAAAATCATCTGTTAAATCATCAAAGTCTAGGATTTTTCTTGGAAAGTATTTAAAGAATTGATTTAATCTTTTTTAATTGTTAAGAGAGGATATAAACTTTTTTTTTAAGTCTAGTGTTTCAGATAGAAATGGTCAACTGTAATTAATCATATTTGTTAGCACAGCCTGAACTTGTTGTTATACTAATGGATATTTATATATGCAGTACTAGCTTCCATTTCTTTTTTTAACCCCAATCTCAAACTCCTCGCTAGTGCTCCAAACTAACGATATAGCCAGAATTGTTGCCCCACAGTCTAAAGTCTGAGTATCACATTTATTTATTCTTTCTCCATAAATAAAGGTGATGGAATTATTTAGTAGAAAGTTTACTGGTTTCCTATTGCCAATGTAAAAAAAAAAATCACAAGTTTAGTAGCTTAAAACATCTAAACTTTTTGTGTTGTAGATATCTGAGTTAGAAGTCTGACAAAGACTTCAGTGACTAAAATCAAGGTGTCAAGGTGGCAGGTTTATCTGTTAACTGCCAGGGGCTCAAAAAGATACTCTATTTCCTTGCTCTTCCTCATTTCTGGCTCCCTCCTCCTTCTTCAAAGCCAGCAATGATCAGTTGTCTTCCTTAGGTTGCATCCCACTGCCTTTCTTCACTAATCACTTCTCCCTCTGACTCAGAACACTTTTGTCTCCTCTTCTACCCTTAAGGACCCTTGTAATAACACTGACTATACCAGGATAATCTCCCTATTTTAAAATCAGGTGATTGGTTGGCCAGCAGATGGCACGGAGGTTAAGTTTCTAGGTTAAGTTTCCCACACTGTTAACTCAATGGTTCAAGGCTTGAAAATCATGCAGAGTGTGTGAGTGAGTGTGTGTGTGTGTGTATGCACGTGCACTTCCAAAATCCTGAGAGGAGAATGGAGAAGAAGGGATTGTGGCAAGGTCATACCCTCTAGGGACTGATTTCTCATTTTCCCCTTCTCATCACTCTCTCTGTCTCTGGCACACTTGCCCTACAGCAAAAAATTTAAAAAGCTAGGTTTTCAGCAGTATTAATTTCATTTACAAACTTAATTCTTCTTAGCTACCTAACTAACATATTCACAGGTTCAGGGATTAGGACAAATACTTTTAGAATGATTATTCTGCCCGCCAAAGAAAGTAAGGCAACTTCACTGGCAATACCAACAAATAGATAGTTGCTACGTGCATACTAAATTATATTTTATTTATCTTGATACTTAAGTATATCATAGTTCACGCAATATAAGATTTTAAAAACTTTGAACTAGGGCCAGCAGGTGGTAGGGTGGTTAAGGTGTTGGAATTCCCACATGGCTGACCATGGTTTGCGTCCTGGACCTGGAAGCTTGCTTTCTCACTCTCCCTCTCTCTATGTCTTTCTCTGGCAAAGTTCATGTGAAAAATAATATTAGCAACAATAATAATAATAAA
This sequence comes from Tupaia belangeri chinensis, assembly GCF_000334495.1. Lineage (NCBI taxonomy): Eukaryota > Metazoa > Chordata > Mammalia > Scandentia > Tupaiidae > Tupaia > Tupaia belangeri. Next base: position 1,839,572 of record NW_006160054.1, on the reverse strand, counting down.
TAATTCTTAAAAAAAAAAACTTTGAACTAAACCCATGACCTAATTCTAATAAACCATTGATTAAAAAATTAATCCCAATTTCAGAGATATTAAAATGTTTAAAACACATGTTTTGAAATTGTGAAGCAATTATTTATATTATTTCATATTAATATAGCCTAACTCACTTAAAATGCACATACCTTTCAACTCAGCAAATGAGCAAAATGTGCTTACATTTTAAATATTGGTAAGTAAACATTTTTTCCAAGTTTAATTTACTTCCAATTTTGTACTACAATTTTGTTCAGAGATATTTTTCTCATATTCTGTTTTCTGGGTTTTTTTTTTTTATATCAATTATATGAATGCAACATGTTATAAAGGAAGGCTAACTGTCATTAGTCGGACCGACGTAGAGGCTAACACTACCATTTCGTAACAGCAAACCTGGGCAAAACCGTAAACTTTCTGCAGAGAATAAGGGATGTCATAGAAACTGGTGCATCGAGCGCCCATTAACAGCTAGCTGCTTTGCAAGTATCACTGCATAACAATATTCTGGGAGGAGATAATGTAGCCTCTATTTTAAATGCGAGGAGTCCAATTTTTCTAGGTGTTAATGGGACCACATTCACATAGATAATAAAAGCGGAGCCCCAATATAAAGCTAGATGTCTGACTTCAAAATCTTTGATCCATGTGTTCTATTACAGGGCTCTCTTCATCTATAAATAATAATGACAATAAAATGAGAAAGCTCATATTTTGAGAGAATTACAGGAGATAATGTCTGTTAAGGTATTGTTTTAAGTACAATGCATAGCATACATTCTATCATTGCTTTTAAAATGTAAGCATTTTTCTTCATTTATAACATAAGACAAAAATATAAATTCAGAGTTAACTGCTGTCCTTCCCCTCTAATGTAACAGGGCAATAGGGACAAATGGCATGTTAAAGTTATGCTTTAGTCTGATATAATCCAAACTAATAAATACTATATTCACTTCTTTTCCTTTTTCTTTCTCAGTATTTTTGTTTTAGGATACAAAGTGAAATGAGCTGACTTTAAATCAGTTATAGATAAAAAAATGAAAAAAGCATACACTGATGTAAGAAAAAATCTAATGAGAAATACAACCTTTCGTATTCTATAGAGAGATTTAAAAATGTGTATCAATAAAAATTTGATTGATTTAAACCCCAAATGTCTTCGGTTTTGTTACAGTAGAAATTGGCTTATATTAAGATGATTTATAAACTGCATATTTTAATGTGCCTTTGGGTGCATGCACTTGCCAGGGAGGTAGAGACAGACAGACAGACACAGTGAGAGGGAAAGTAAAAATTCACTCCCTGGGGGGACAACCATGCCACATCCCTTTTCTTCCATTCTCCTCCTGGGATCTTGGGCACACATGCACATATGCCTGGAGTAATCTTCAAGCCACCAGGTCCAGGACTTGAACCATGGTAGGCCATGTGGGAATCCAGTGACGTAACTGCTATGCCATCTGCTGGTTCCATTATGCATAATTTCCTAACAAGTAACAGAGTAGCTTACAGCACTTTCCCTTAATAACAGCACAGAAATGGCACTGGTAGGTGGCCTGGTGGCTTAGGTGTTGGACTCCCACATGGTGTACTGTGGTGCAAGTCCTGAACCTAATGGCTTGCTTTCTCACTTTCTCCTGCTCTCTGTCTCTTTCTCTGTCTTTCTCTGGTGAGCATTCATGCCTTGTATTAAATTTAAAAAAGAATAAATAAAATTAAATAAATTATTAAATAACATTAGCACAGAAGTTATTGTTATGTCCCATAATCTTTTCTTATAAATGAATATGTGAGTTATCAGGGGGAAAAATGTATGCCTTAAGCTATAAGCAACAGAAATAAAAGACTTAAATTGACTTAAAAAGTAATGAGATACGCTGGTTTATACCTCCAGATGCCCAAACATTACACTGAGCTCCAGGCTGGAGGATGATCATTGCGCAATTTGTCATCCAAGAGAAGGGCACTTTCCATTTCTGCCCCACAGTCTAAAGTCTGAGTATCACATTTATTTATTCTTTCTCCATAAATAAAGGTGATGGAATTATTTAGTAGAAAGTTTACTGGTTTCCTATTGCCAATGTAAAAAAAAAAATCACAAGTTTAGTAGCTTAAAACATCTAAACTTTTTGTGTTGTAGATATCTGAGTTAGAAGTCTGACAAAGACTTCAGTGACTAAAATCAAGGTGTCAAGGTGGCAGGTTTATCTGTTAACTGCCAGGGGCTCAAAAAGATACTCTATTTCCTTGCTCTTCCTCATTTCTGGCTCCCTCCTCCTTCTTCAAAGCCAGCAATGATCAGTTGTCTTCCTTAGGTTGCATCCCACTGCCTTTCTTCACTAATCACTTCTCCCTCTGACTCAGAACACTTTTGTCTCCTCTTCTACCCTTAAGGACCCTTGTAATAACACTGACTATACCAGGATAATCTCCCTATTTTAAAATCAGGTGATTGGTTGGCCAGCAGATGGCACGGAGGTTAAGTTTCTAGGTTAAGTTTCCCACACTGTTAACTCAATGGTTCAAGGCTTGAAAATCATGCAGAGTGTGTGAGTGAGTGTGTGTGTGTGTGTATGCACGTGCACTTCCAAAATCCTGAGAGGAGAATGGAGAAGAAGGGATTGTGGCAAGGTCATACCCTCTAGGGACTGATTTCTCATTTTCCCCTTCTCATCACTCTCTCTGTCTCTGGCACACTTGCCCTACAGCAAAAAATTTAAAAAGCTAGGTTTTCAGCAGTATTAATTTCATTTACAAACTTAATTCTTCTTAGCTACCTAACTAACATATTCACAGGTTCAGGGATTAGGACAAATACTTTTAGAATGATTATTCTGCCCGCCAAAGAAAGTAAGGCAACTTCACTGGCAATACCAACAAATAGATAGTTGCTACGTGCATACTAAATTATATTTTATTTATCTTGATACTTAAGTATATCATAGTTCACGCAATATAAGATTTTAAAAACTTTGAACTAGGGCCAGCAGGTGGTAGGGTGGTTAAGGTGTTGGAATTCCCACATGGCTGACCATGGTTTGCGTCCTGGACCTGGAAGCTTGCTTTCTCACTCTCCCTCTCTCTATGTCTTTCTCTGGCAAAGTTCATGTGAAAAATAATATTAGCAACAATAATAATAATAAATAATTCTTAAAAAAAAAAACTTTGAACTAAACCCATGACCTAATTCTAATAAACCATTGATTAAAAAATTAATCCCAATTTCAGAGATATTAAAATGTTTAAAACACATGTTTTGAAATTGTGAAGCAATTATTTATATTATTTCATATTAATATAGCCTAACTCACTTAAAATGCACATACCTTTCAACTCAGCAAATGAGCAAAATGTGCTTACATTTTAAATATTGGTAAGTAAACATTTTTTCCAAGTTTAATTTACTTCCAATTTTGTACTACAATTTTGTTCAGAGATATTTTTCTCATATTCTGTTTTCTGGGTTTTTTTTTTTTATATCAATTATATGAATGCAACATGTTATAAAGGAAGGCTAACTGTCATTAGTCGGACCGACGTAGAGGCTAACACTACCATTTCGTAACAGCAAACCTGGGCAAAACCGTAAACTTTCTGCAGAGAATAAGGGATGTCATAGAAACTGGTGCATCGAGCGCCCATTAACAGCTAGCTGCTTTGCAAGTATCACTGCATAACAATATTCTGGGAGGAGATAATGTAGCCTCTATTTTAAATGCGAGGAGTCCAATTTTTCTAGGTGTTAATGGGACCACATTCACATAGATAATAAAAGCGGAGCCCCAATATAAAGCTAGATGTCTGACTTCAAAATCTTTGATCCATGTGTTCTATTACAGGGCTCTCTTCATCTATAAATAATAATGACAATAAAATGAGAAAGCTCATATTTTGAGAGAATTACAGGAGATAATGTCTGTTAAGGTATTGTTTTAAGTACAATGCATAGCATACATTCTATCATTGCTTTTAAAATGTAAGCATTTTTCTTCATTTATAACATAAGACAAAAATATAAATTCAGAGTTAACTGCTGTCCTTCCCCTCTAATGTAACAGGGCAATAGGGACAAATGGCATGTTAAAGTTATGCTTTAGTCTGATATAATCCAAACTAATAAATACTATATTCACTTCTTTTCCTTTTTCTTTCTCAGTATTTTTGTTTTAGGATACAAAGTGAAATGAGCTGACTTTAAATCAGTTATAGATAAAAAAATGAAAAAAGCATACACTGATGTAAGAAAAAATCTAATGAGAAATACAACCTTTCGTATTCTATAGAGAGATTTAAAAATGTGTATCAATAAAAATTTGATTGATTTAAACCCCAAATGTCTTCGGTTTTGTTACAGTAGAAATTGGCTTATATTAAGATGATTTATAAACTGCATATTTTAATGTGCCTTTGGGTGCATGCACTTGCCAGGGAGGTAGAGACAGACAGACAGACACAGTGAGAGGGAAAGTAAAAATTCACTCCCTGGGGGGACAACCATGCCACATCCCTTTTCTTCCATTCTCCTCCTGGGATCTTGGGCACACATGCACATATGCCTGGAGTAATCTTCAAGCCACCAGGTCCAGGACTTGAACCATGGTAGGCCATGTGGGAATCCAGTGACGTAACTGCTATGCCATCTGCTGGTTCCATTATGCATAATTTCCTAACAAGTAACAGAGTAGCTTACAGCACTTTCCCTTAATAACAGCACAGAAATGGCACTGGTAGGTGGCCTGGTGGCTTAGGTGTTGGACTCCCACATGGTGTACTGTGGTGCAAGTCCTGAACCTAATGGCTTGCTTTCTCACTTTCTCCTGCTCTCTGTCTCTTTCTCTGTCTTTCTCTGGTGAGCATTCATGCCTTGTATTAAATTTAAAAAAGAATAAATAAAATTAAATAAATTATTAAATAACATTAGCACAGAAGTTATTGTTATGTCCCATAATCTTTTCTTATAAATGAATATGTGAGTTATCAGGGGGAAAAATGTATGCCTTAAGCTATAAGCAACAGAAATAAAAGACTTAAATTGACTTAAAAAGTAATGAGATACGCTGGTTTATACCTCCAGATGCCCAAACATTACACTGAGCTCCAGGCTGGAGGATGATCATTGCGCAATTTGTCATCCAAGAGAAGGGCACTTTCCATTTCTCATTCTGCAGTGTTAAGTGGAGAGATTCATCTGAAGATTTATTTCCTCTGTGACTACAGTGGTCACATTTGCATTTGTTCTTATACCCAGCAAGAGCTTATAAGAACACACTCTAAACATCTTTTCATCCGCTTTGATAAGGCAAACATAGGAGACAGGTCACACATCCTACCATGAGCTGACTGGCTGGGCCTAGGATCTCGAAATCATCTCCAGATAAGTCTAACCATGACCCATCACTAGCAGAGGTTTACCTTTCCTAACGGGGCATTGCAGATTTACGGTGGTAGATGTGCATGAGGCTGAGGCAGTCACATTTTCCATTTCTCACAAATGTCTTTATAAATCTTATAAATATATGGGCATCTAAATATAGACCAGATTAAGGTGACAAGGAGTTTTGTAAGGTTCGGGAGGAAGAGACAACTCTGATCTGGTTGCTATATATTGTCTTGAAGGCAATAGGTCAGATTTTTGTTAAAGAATTATTTATTTCAGTTTTGTTTATTCATTCATTTAGTTTAACTTGACCAGAGAGAGACACAGAGTTAGAGAGAGAGAAAGTGAGAAAGCAAGCTACCAGGTCCAGGACTCAAACCGCAGTCGGCCATGTGGGAGTGTCTAGCACCTTAACCACCACGCCACCTGCTGGTCCCATAGTTCAGATTTTTATTCTGCTCTCAACTTGCAAGGGAAAAACCCCTGTCTACATTTAGGCTAGGAAGAAAGAACTTTCATAAAATATGAACGAAGGGGGAGAACTTCAGCATGGTAGAAGTGACCATGACAATCTACGCACTAGAAAGGTAGGAAGAGCATTATACTTTCCAAGTCTTGTGCCATGCCATAATATTTAAAGCTGATTTTTGTTTGTTTTGTTTTACTTTATTTTATTATTTTACTTTATTTTATTTTATTTTGCTATAGAATATGTTCACTCACCAGAGTTAGGGAGAGTAAGAGAGAGAGAAATTGAGAACTCATCCCCCAAGGGCATGCCTATGTCATAATCCCTTCATCTCCAGTCTCCTATTGGGATTTTGGGAATGTACGCACACGTTCCTGGCATGATTTTCGAGCCACCAGGTTCGTGACTCAAACACGTAGCCAGCCATGTGGGATCCTATACCTTAACCTGCACACCACTCACTGGCCCTAAAGCTGATTTTTATCAAGATCTTTATGCATTGGATGAATAGAGCTAAGGACGGGTTACACCACTTTCCTGCCAAACCTTCCTTACTATGTCCAAATACATCAAGGTACCTAGTTATTTTAAGATGCTTTAAACTGGAAAATAAGTTTCACAGATACTATATATCACAAATACACATGCTATTTTCAGTTAACAGAGGTGTTAAGATGTAAAATATAATCATAATCCAAATCCAAACAGAAACTGGCCCTTCTCACGTTGGTACAGAAGACATGATAAACAGAGGCACTCAGTGTGCACAGTCCAGGGAGAACCTGCCTGAGCTGCTGATTTCTCTCCTGTGTCCCACAAGGCAATAAGATGCTCTGCCCTTAATAAAAAAAGTTTTGGGACAAAAAGGTTATTTTGAGGCAACCTTAATTAGGAAGTAAAAGCTTCTATTGTTACAGTGATGAAAACTATGTATCAACTTTTAATTTCTGGTGCTTTAAGTAAAACAGGAGGGAAAAACTGGAAGAATCAGGCGAGTTAACCCTAGGAAGACTAAATCAATTCACTTTCCCATAGGTATTCAGCTCCTTCATACACTGACAGTCCCTTCGGAATCAAGTATGTCCTTTGTGTCCTTGATTCTATCATAATCTGCCTTATAATATTATAACCATCGTCCACTTGTTATCTCAGATTTTAAACATGAAGAGGTTGATAAGAATTTAAGCTAATAGAGCTACCTAGAATTATTGTTTAAAATACCCATAACCATCTATACTGTCTCTATCCCTTTTATTTATTCTTCATTTTACGAAGAACAAGTGACACCCCAAACATGGTTAAATTAAAACGCTTATTACCCTTTAGAAATGAACCTCACATGACTCTTAAATATATCTAACCAATAACATCTTTGTCCATGTAGCTGCATGGCTGAAAATGAAAAATACGTAAATATGCGTACAAATAAACTCCAATATATAATGCTTGGGTGTATTTAAGTAGATTAGTTTGTATTTATATAGATTTGTTTGTTTTAACATATAAGCATACATACAGTCATTCTCTTGAAATTAGAAGAACTGTTGTTTCATTAAGTCTCCTTATTATTTTATTATAGCTTAGGGGTTTTAGATATTCAATACAAAATCAGGTAAGTTAGCTGCTTTATGCAAAACGAATCCTCAAGAGTCAGGCAAATTAGGTAGACTTTGTACCGACACAATCTGCAAAGAACTGGAAGCAGATGTAACTCAAAAACAAATTGGTTATCCTACAAAACGGTGAGTCCCAATGAAATTGATATATTTTTTCTCAAGTCATCAATAACAGTAGAATTTTCTGAAACTACATATGTACCTCTAGGAAAATAACAAAAGAATGATAATCGTCTTAGAGCATCATTTAAAGTTACTTCCAACATATAATTTATACATGCCTTTAAGATATTTCATCTGAAGTACTGACAAATAATTCAACATATAAACATATAGATGGCAAATACATCTCTATGACATTCTAAAGGTTTCCTGTAAAACACGCATACTCAAATCATTCCCTTATTTACTTACATATTTTAATTTACCAGATGGCACATGCACTCACCAGAGAAAAATACACGGAAAGTGAGGAAGAACCCCATCATGGGGCACGGTCACATCCCAATCCCTTCTCCTCCATTTCTTCCTCCTGTCTGGCTTTGGGGCATACACACACACACACACACACACACACACATGCTTGGTGTACACTGCAAGCCTCTGGGTCTGGGACTTAAATGGCACCACTGACCATGAGAAATCTGGGGGTTTTAACCATCAGATCACAGTCTGGCTCTGTTTCCTACATTTAAACAAGTGATGTGTTCAAGATTTCCAGAACTCCCAAAAGTGTAAAAATATTTACACACACTTACCAACAGTATCACATGGCTCATCTTTATGTACACAAAAGTCTTTCCTAGAAAAAAAATGAAAAATCAAAGTAATGATAAATCCTTTCACAATAGACTTCGTGCTTGTTTTTCATAGTTATATGATTAATCGAACCACACCTTTTACCTCCAGGAATTGAATAAAGCTAAGATTAACGTTAAATTCTAAGAATAAAGAAGATTAATTATATTATTATGGTACATTTATACTTGGTATAACTCTGAGATATTGTTGTCTCATTTCAGATATCTAAAACATTAAATAAAATTCCATCTTGTTTTAAATTTTACAAGATTTTACTGCTTCATTTTCAAAAAATACTAGCTGGTGTTTTAATAGGAGTATGAGAACATTAGTATTTTTATATACTCTGTACTATCTGATCCCATAAACCGATCAGTGTGATCCCTTCCTAGCTGTTCCCAGGCCCCTAGGGTCATAGGCACACATGTGAGTGCTTAGCATTTGTAAATCTACCTGGGAACTAACCCTGACTTTACATATGGCTTCCAGCACTGCAGAACACTGTTCCATCCCATTGTGTCACCAGGCCTGGGTCCTCAACCCACACTTTCTAGTCCAATGAACTGCTCTGGGAAAACTACTATGTAACCCCAGAAGCTTACTGCATTTGTTCACAGAATGCTCTGGTTTTGGCTCATCTGTGTACCTCAAAAAAAAAAAAAAATCCGTGCTTTTTTTTTTTTTTTTTTTGAGAATTTGTTTTCTTTTTTTTCTTTTTTGAGGGGGAAGGTATAGGGCACATGCACTCGCTGGAGAGAAAAACAGACAGAAAGCCAGAAATAGCCCCCTAGGTGGATGGCGACACTGCAATTTCTTCTCCACCATTCTTCTCAGGAATTTGGGCACGTGCGCGCACACACACACAGCAGGTGTGAGTTTTAAGCCACCGGGTCCAGGATTTGAAGCACAGCTGGCCACGTGGGAGGAATACAGCAACGTAACTGCTATGCCACCTGCTGGCTTCTCATTTTTCTACAATTTCTAAATCTTTTGGTTACCTGGTCAGTCATATTATCACATAATTGAAATCCATTCAATCAATAACTTACCCATTATGAATTAAGTGTAGTACAATGACAGATTTGCTATATTTGTTAACATTAGATCTTAACATATAAGAATACTTTTTCAAGTTCATGGAAAAGTAGAATTAATGTCTGAGTTTACTTTGGTGCAGAAAAATTATGAAATCCGTGTATAATTTTTCCATAATACTCATTTTCCGTGAACTTCTGAAAATCCTCCTCATATACAGAAATAAGCTGTACTGATTTTATGTTATTATTACATTGTAAAATCCGATAGCTACTTTGCCAAACTCTTTAAAGGACTGCATAACTGCCTCAAGATTTTCACATTAGCTAAATAATATTTAATAGTTTTTCAAAATCAATTTTTCAAAGGAATTGTTTATTTAACTTTATTTTATGTATTTAATTTAACCAGAGGGACAGAGTGTGAGAAAGAGAGACAGAAAATGAGAAAGCAAGCCACCAGGTATGGGACTCAAACTGTGGTTAGTCATGTGGGAGTCCAACACCCTTAACCACTTGCAGGCTCCTCAAGAAATGTTTTCATAATTGGGGATTACATTAGTTACAAATTATCATAAAAATCTGTGATTGCTACAATATTGTTATTTTTCTTCCAAAGTTGAAGACAGAAAAAAAAATATGTGCCATGCATATAAATAAGCTAGGAAATGAAGTATTGTTACATTAATAATTAATTATTGAAATGATACACTATTTCCCCTTACAAATTGCTGATAGGAATATAAAATCAAATCTTGATTATAAGCATAACGGGAAGAAAAGTGAAGTCAGGACAGAGAAGATAAAACAAAATCTTAAATAATATCTTTTTAAGATGAGGCACAAGATGGACTTCTATAAACTTGGTTCATTGAAATCACACCCAATATTTAGGAATACACTGACCATTCTGAAATTATAAATAACAAAAAATAATTCAAATACGACAGTTTATTATTTGAACTGCTGGATTAAGAATCACTGGCAGATTTATTATCCCTGTAGGTCTTCTACTTGAGAACGCTTCAATATTTCAGTAAGGTTCAAGGAGGGCAGAGACGCAGGTCCCCTTGCACATTATCCCTTCTCCCTTCCTTTCCTCACTTGGCTGCATCCTCAAATGCCCAGTTTTTAGTGGCCATGCTTCTTCCGCCCTTTGTCTTCCTAATGCATGCCAGAGATACCTCTGTACTGTAGAGGGCCTACTGACCACCTTAGAAGCCTACTCATCTAGGTAAGGGAGAAAGTGATAGACTGTGTGGTCTACTGATTACTGTGTTCTTTGTTTTGTTTTTGTAGACAGTTTTTGCTATAAGGCACATGTGCTCACCAGAGACAGAGAGACAGAGAAAAAGAAAGCAAGAAAACAACCCCCAGGCAGGTTGGCCACGCTGCAATCCCTCCTCCTCCGTTCTTCTCTCAGGATTTGTGGGCACGCACGCACACACACATCCGGCATGAGTTTTAGCCCTCGAGTCTGGACTGAAACCATGGCCGACAATGTGGGAGTCCAACGACGTAACCATTACACCATCTGCTGGTCCCACTGTGTTCTTTCAGCCAAAGGGAATAGTATAACATGTTTTTACTACTTTGTACAATAATTCTAATAATTCTAGTTAATACATCCTGGGTAATTGAAAGTTGGCTATTATAACTTAACACATTAATCGTCACTACTATATAGAGCAATACGAGCCTATCAAGGTTGCCTGCTATGCCTTAAATAGCTACTGCTCTACTAGAGCGAATGTTCAAAGCCGGATTTTGTTCGTAATTAAAAAGTAAATAGCAGACCAGGTCTGGTTTGGTAGTTAAGGCAGACAGGTCCCACATGGCCCACTGTGCAGTAGGAGTGCTGGACCTGGAGGCTTGAGAAACATGCTGGATGGGTGAACTACATGCGCAAAATCCTGAAAGGAGGAAAGATGGAGAAGGAACTGCAGCGTGACCATCCCCCATAATGGTGCTTTCTCCTTTCCCTCCCTCTGTATCTATTTCTCTCTGGTAAGTACACACACCCTCTACCAATAATTTTTTTTTAAAAAAAGAAAGAAGTGGGACTGGCAGGTGCCATGGTGGTTAAGGGTGCTGAACTCCCATGTGGCCGACCACAGTTTAAGTCCTGGATCTGGTGGCTTGCTTTCTCACTTTACTTCTCTCTCTCTTTGATCAAACTAGAAAATAATGACAATAATAATGAAGTTGAATAAAATAAGTCTTTTTTTTTTTTTTAAAAGAAGCAATACATTTAAGAAATACAAAGTAGAAAATTATCAGTTGAAGATGATATGTATGGTAATATCTTTGAGCCAATATACAGTGTATTCTGGATGGGAAAATTTATTTTTTATGCTGCAATTATATACAGAGAATAAATGGAAAAATGAAAAGAATATTTGACTACCCTCCCCCCAAAAAAGTAAACAGTAAAATAAAGACATTTCAATGAACTAAATAATCAAGGTTATCCATCCATACTTGGGAGTATTAATATCTATGCCTTTTTCATAACAACAATAATGAAAAAAACTCTCTAAAAACACATTGTAAAATTAGAAGAAAACCTCTAGATAAATGAGGGGGGACACAATGAAATTACAACTCATAAGACATAGCCACACTAACTAACGCACCCTAAACTCTTTCCAAAGTGAATTAGGGATTCATTCCCCTTTTCAATATACAAAAACAAAACTAGAAACCTTGTAAGCTGGCAGAGCAAGACTTCTCTCAATCAGAACACCCACTCCCTGGGTTATAACTGATGTTTTATCTTGTTTTGTTTTTAAATGAGTGGTTCTTTGACTGCTTTAACTGGAGCAAACCCTAACACCCTTCCCTCACCCCAACAACTTTGCACTGAGAAATCACCATCAATTTCATCCTACGTTCACATCAGAGTGTTCATTCCAGGCACCAACTTCAGATGAAAGAATTTGCAAACTGAATCCCACTTTTTCACAGGATGTAACGTGGATAGCATGGTAAGAAAATGTGAATGGTCCAAGATCGCCCAAACCCAGTGTATGAGTGCCTGGAGTCTCCTCACTGTCTTTCCTCATGTCTGGTTCTTCAGTTCTTTCCTTGATTCTGAGAACTACACGGAATCTTCCCAACCCATAAAAAATAAGCCAAAGAGCCACCTCTTTCAGTGCTCAACTTCGGCAAAATTTCTCTGTGGCTCAAAACCAACACCATATAATATAGGAAAATATATTCCACTGGTGGCAGAACATATTCATAATGTGAATATAACTATAGATGAAGGGAAATGGAAAAAGTTTTTTGGCGTTTTTGTAATAATTAGGTGGCAAAATATATTTAGCACTTCTCTACATTGGAAACCATAGAAATGAAATTTTTCGCAGGGACACCATGCCTGGATGTGTAGGTTGCACACTGCAGAATTCTTGGGGCATTTACATCACAACGGTGTATTAATAAATGTTTCCCTCTGCTGCTCCACAGTGCACAACCTATACGATGGGATGTGATGGGATTCATCAAATCTCTCTTTACACTCTAAGTTCTAGATAGGGGAAGAACATAAAGATAAATAAAACAGGATCCTAGCTGGAGGGCAAAGAACAGCTACGCACGCAGCTACCTCCGCAATGTGATAAGGGCCCCTGGATGAAGGAAGGAAGTCTGGGGAATTGTATTAAATAATGGATAGTTCTATGTTTCAACTGCCTTTGCCAGCAAACAATTGGAGAGAGAAACACCCGAAACAGATGATACTGAATAATATGGCAATGCAGAAAATTAAAAGAACCACATAAAATCAAATCTTCACCTTACAGCCAAGAATCACGAAGTGTAAAGTATATTCAGATGTAGGGAGAAAGGGATTTTATGTGTTTTTTCTAAATATGTAGTACATCATACCATGGTGCATGAGGCTGCAACATGACTATTTGATTTACATAATGTGAAACGAGAGACTTTATCTGTAACTAAACAACATGATAAAACTATGACAAACGCACTACTCACTGTCAAGGCCAGCACTGAGAGCCCTTCACACAGCCAATTTCTGTTCAGTTAGCAAACAAATGAATAAAGCACGTGATTTCCAAACCCACAAGTTCTTTCACTGAGAAGTGCTAAAAATGCCTCTCATGAAGAACAAATTGTCAGCAAACTTGAAAAACCTCAGATCAGTCTATAATTCTTATTTTTCAATGGTCAGCTTCTTTCCAAGGAACAAATTAACATAGTCCTCACTGCAAGATAGTCAGACATTTTGTGTGTGCGTGAGTTGGGAGAAATAGATTTGTTTGCTGCCCACACCTGCGACCATGTGGATTCAAATATTCTCATTTTGGGCTCACAGTGACTTTAATGCTCCTAGGTCGACATCATAGAGTTTCATTATGTGAGTTTATGGAAATGGTACCGTTAGACTTTGGCAACTGGAAAGACCAATAAATTCTGCTTAAGACCTGACATATTGGGAAAAAAAATGAAATGTAGCCTTAATTTCCAAGAATGAAGATGCATCTGAGAATAAGTCTCATTGTAGAGTTTTATAGTGCCCTGGGATATACCTATAAATGATTCATTCAAATATTATTCTGTGATTTGTACTAAATCAAGATATTTCTGCCATTTCTGTGTTTTATTAAATTTTCTTTCTTACTTGCCAAAGGCATTCGTTTGAAACTTTCAGAAGTACCGCACATAGCTCAAAGCATTTCAGTAAATATGAAAGATAAAACTATCACTAATGAAACTGATTTTAAAATAAGAGTATTTTCAGATGTGTGCCATATCCATTATTTCCAAGAGAAATGGGAAAATTACACTAAGAACTCATAGGTCTGAGTTGGGAGAACGTGTTTTGTGTTTCTGTAACTATGAGCCCATAAGCACTAGGTCACCTTTAAACTATTCACTGCCTTGTGTCACAAAGAACAATCTGACAAATATATTACCTCAGATAAGCTTGGATTTATAAGAACATAATGCATTTTAGATGAGACCAAAATTAATCCCGGAGCTAGAATGTCTTCCTACTAATGTGCTCTTGTAACATGCAACATTTAGTAATTATCTGAGATGAGCACTCACTAGAAAACTGAGCCTGATTATGAGTTTTGCTTGACAAATAATGAAGAAAGGGCAGGCCTTGTAGAGCAGCAGTTCAATGCTATGCAGAAGTAGCTGGATCCCACATGGGCAACCAGAGTTCAAGTCCAGGTCTTGACACTTTGGAAACATGCCAGTTGTATCCTCACATGCCCCGATTTCTGATGGCATGGAGAACTGCAGGAAAAAGGTGCTGCTACGTGACCAGGCATCACTGGGAGGTTCTCTCTCATGCACACACGCACACATGTGTGTGTGTGTGTGTGTGTGTGTGTGTGTGTAATACATATTAACATTTTGTTGTTTATTTTTTCACTGATAAAGATATGATCACCTTCACATTTATGCTATTGAGGTTATTATTCAATTATGCAAAGCATTAATTTAGACTTTTCTGGTCACATGGTACTGGGTCACATAGGCAGAAAGCATTCCTTTAAGTCAGCTGATCTTTCACTGTTTTGTTGGAGGTGTAGATATGGAGAAAGGATGATCCCTCATGTAAGCCTTGTCCTCAGATAAGTAAAGAGAGAACAGTTTGTATCTATTGATATTTTTAAATAGATATTAAAAAGTTTGTATCTTTTGATATTTTAAATATATATATGCTTTCACTGAGCAAGTACTTTTTAATCTGCCCTAAATAAACACTAGCATGTTCACAACTACATATAGATAAAGATGCTGGGGCCAGCAGATGACATCATGGTTATGTTGCTAGACTCCCACCAACCGCAGGTTAAGTACCAGACCTGGAAGCTTGAAACTCACGCTGAGTGTGTGTGTGTGTGTGTGTGTGTGTGTGTGTGCATGCCCAAAATCCCGAAAGGAAAATGGGGGTGAAGGGATTGCAACATAGCCATCTCCCTGGAGGGTATTTCTTGCTTTCTGTCTCTCTGTGTCTCCAGTGAGCATATGTACCATAAAGCAAAAATCTCTTAAATCTCTCTTAATCTCTCTTAAAAAAATGTTTATGGGACATTTTTAAGAGCATCAAATTAGAAAGTTTCGCAGAGACATAATAATATAAATTTAGATACTTTTACACAGTATGTAGTATGTCTCTCTCTCCTCCTAAATGAGGTGGACAATACAAGTTTCTTATTGCTGCTGTAACAAATTAGCACAAATAGAGTGGCTTAAAGTAGCACAAATTTGTTATCTTACAGTTCTAGACATCAAAATAAAAGTGTTATCAAAAGTGGGCTAGGGAACCAGCAGATAGCGTAATGGCTATGTCGCTGGACTCCCACGTAGTCGACCGCGGTTCGTGTCCCGGACCCAGTGGCTTAAAACTCACGCCGGGCGCGTGTGCGTGCGTGCCCATGATCCCGAGAGGAGAATGGAGGAGAAGGGATTGCGGCATGACCATCCCCCCTGGGGGGTGATTTCTCGCTTTCTGTCTCTATGTCTCTCTCTGTCTGGCGAGCGCACGCGCCCTACAGTGAAAATCTCTCAAAAAAAAAAAAAAGTGGGCTAAAATAAAAGGCTGCAGTCCTTCTAGAGGCTCTAATGTCTGTTTCCTTGGTTTCTCAAGTTTCTAGACACTGGCTTCTTTGGCCAACAGCCCCTTCCTCCCGTCTCCAAAGTCGTGTGTATAGCATCTTCCAGTCCTTTTCTGAGTCTGATCTTCTGCCTCACTTGTCTGTATTTTAAGACTCTTGCAATTACACTGGACCAATTCCGATAATCCAGGATAATCTTCCCATCTTAAGATCCTTAATTACATTACATTAAAAAATCCCTTTTGCCATGTTAAGGTGACACATACATGGGTGCTGGGTATTAGGACATTACTATAGTGGGAGGGACATTATCTACCTGCTATATGAATGACATGAGATTTGTAAAGGCATACCATAAAGTGAACAAAAAGAAATAGAGAAAAATATGTATAACATAAACCAATGTCCTTTACATAAACCAATGTCCTTTACATACACACTGACTCTTAACACTGGTTACTTAGGCAAGAGAGTGGGAGTAGGAGTGGCAGAGAAGTTAACTAGCTATAAATACTAAAGTGTTTCTTTAACTTTTATCTGATGAAAATTTTGAGTTATGTTTAAACATTTACCATGAGAGTATGTATGCATTACTTGCAGGGAAAAGAAAAAGAATTAGGCTGTAACATTTCTTAGAGACTATTTAAGGATAAGTGGATGTTCGGAATAGATAAAGAAAAATTTAGAGGATAAAGCAGTATATTTATAAAATGAAAATTCAACTCTGTGGATGATGATGTTTTCTAAGTAGAGAGGTGAACAGACAGTTGTTAATTATATTATTCTCCATGTTTTCTGTATATATTGAATACTTCATACTTTTTTTTTCTTTTTAAGAGAATATTCATATTACATAGCTAGGGAAGGCTGGCCAAAAGGGATATAATGATGAAGAGTGGGTAGTCAAGAATCCTGGTTTTAGAGCTTTACAACACAAAAAAATAATGAATGCAAAAGATGACTTTTTTCTTTTTTATTTTTAAAGATTGTTGTCACTGTGCACATGAGCTAGCTAGAGAGAGAGAGAAAGAGGCAGAAAGCAGGGGAAAGTGAGACATCACCCCAGGGGGGAAGGTCACACTACAATCCCTTCATTCTCTTGGATTTGGGCAAGCACACACACAGCCCCACATATCAGTCCAGGATGAACTGCTCAGTTTGTCATGTGGGATCCAGCTGTCTTAACCTCCATGCCACCTGCCTACCCCCTAAAATATTTTCTATAACTTACTGAGTTTGCTTTCTTTGTAGAGCATTGGAAATTGCTCTATTTTCACAGTAAAGCTTATACTTAAAAATTTATAGCATTCTAGCCAGTGGCATACTGATTAAGGTGGCTGGATTCCACCTGGCCAACTTCAAGGTTTGAGTCTCAGATCACCTCCTTGAGAAAATATGGGTAGTGTGTCCATTCATGCCCAGAATTCTGAAAGAGGGGATAGATGGAGAAGAAGGGACTGCAGCATGACCATTCCCCATGGGCAGGGAGGTGGGTTGGTGGGTGCGGTGCCTTTTCCCCTGTTTTGTATTCTCTCTGCCTTTAGTGAAGATATCTGCCCTGTGCCTGTGATCTGAGGTGGCTGAAGTTTGTGGCTAATAGCATGAAGATCCTGTTGGTGCTGACTGTCTCTTTCTGTTTCTCTTTCTTTCATGGGAGAAATACATATATATCAAAAGAAAACAATTTCTTAAATTCTGAGGCATGTGGTTTTATTTCCATATAAATTTCTTTCAGACAGGAGATTATTTTTTATTATTTCAAAGAAGTCCAACTTCTATTGCTTCTTTTCTTAAAAAAAAAAAATTGTGAGAGGGCACATGCACTCCACTAGAGAGACAGAAAGGAGGAGCGGGAGAAAGCATCCCTCAATAGAGTCTGGTCACACAATAATCCCTTCTCCTCCATTTCTCCATTCTGTCAGGATTTGGGGC
>NW_006160054.1:1819310-1821677 GCF_000334495.1 Tupaia belangeri chinensis | reverse complement strand
ATACACATGCCCAGTGTGTTTTTCATGATGCTGGGTCTTGGGTTTGAACCATTTGGTTGGCTATGTGGGCTCTGGCTCTTTTAACTATAGGACTGACTCTTAATATTTTTTGATGACTGCTTTTGGTGTCATATCTAACAACTCTCAGCCCTATGCCTATTTGTGAAGACTCTTCTCTGTTTTTCACTAAAAGTTTTATAGTTGTGGCTTCCACATTTAAGTCTATGATCTATTATGAATTAATATTGTGCATGACATTAAGTAGACCTGACATTCATATTTGTTCCACACAGATAACCACAGTTTAGTATCTTTAATGATTAAACTCTTTCATCAATGAATTGTTTATCATTTTCTTTTAGAAATATTTTTTTCTTATGTGAAGCTGGTCATCAATGTTAACATTGTTCTTCCTGTAAAATGGATTTCTTTCTTTTCTGTGGCTAGTTAAAATTTTTTTCTTTAGCTTTGCTTTTCAGGAATTTTCCTATAATGTAGCTAGGTCTACATTATATCTGTCGGTTTCAATCATATTTGGAGAATTTTCTGCCATATATCTTCAAATAGTTTTTCTTACATATATTCACTCTCTTCTGAGACTCTAACTACAAGTATCTCAATCTGCTAAATCCAACATCAAGATTTAGAGTAAAGTTTCTATTGACTATTTTCCTTAACCATGGGACATATTTTTTATGTTTCTTTCCTTGATTAATTTTTGTTATGTCCTAGACATTATGGATGGGACACTATAGAGACTCAGGATTCTGTTATCTTCTACTGAAGAGCATTTATCTTGTTTTAGGAAGTAGCTCAATTACAGGCTCCTTACCCTGAACTTGGGAAAGTTTGATTTTTATTCTTTAATAAGGAGGGGCTCTATCAAAAGACAAGATCATTCTCAAGCCCCTGTAAAGGGCTGGGACTCAACCTCCAAACTCTGTCTCCCTAAGCATCTTGCTTGGGCTTGGCTTCAGACTTTCTCAGGACAAGTTAATAGGCATTTCTCTGGGTCATGATCCTTACTCTGAAGGCTCAGTGTCTTTATTTTTTTCAGATAAGTGCTAGGAATCCCAAGATTGCTCAACTCTTGTGGCTTAAATCTGCTAAATTCCTAGTATAATTTTAAAATCTAAACTCCAAGGCAGTAATACTCCAGTAAACTTGGAGCATCTCTCTATCTGTATTCAGACCAGCCCTTGCCAAGTTCTGAGAGATGATGTGCACATGCACATCTTGGCACATCTCAATGGATATGACTCTCATCTCTGATGACCACATAGGGAACACAATACTCTACTCAGACTCCAGTCTGCTGCACCAGTCAAGAAATTGTCCCTACGCAAAAACTCTGACTATGGGGCTTGCCTAATAAATTTCCCTTCTTTGAGAGATTGTAGGCTTATACTGTCCATTCTTCAAGGATTGAAAGCAGCTGTTTCATACATACTTTCCAGTTTTATGGTTGTTTATTGCTGAAGTTCAATATCCGCTACATTACATAGTTAGAAGTAAAAATTCAGTTGTATTCTTACATATTCTTTATCTTCATGAATAATTTGTAATGTGATCATTTTACAGATCACTTACAGAAACAATCATAAATTCAGTAGACTCATTGAAAAAATCACCTTTAAGTATATCACTGTGCTTCATGTGATGAACAGTCAACACTTTTGATGACTAAAATTAAACCACTAATGTACAATAAATTATAATTTATTTTAACTCACTCTAAGAAAGACAAATTATGGGTGAATACTAGTATGGGGTATTCATATAGAGTATTTTATTGCTCATTATCTTACCTGTTTATATTTAAATATTATATTTAATGCTATATCACAAATGTTTGAGTAGCACATTTATAATACAACTTATAATTAGCTATAGAATCAATAGAAACTATTTTCTCAGATAGAACCAGAAAGCTTGTCAGTTGCTGAGTTTAACACATTAGGGCATGTTACTGGAAAACATACAATATTGAGCTATAATTTTGAAGAGCCATCAAAATTCACTAAGGTGTTATTTGTTTTGCTATAGGGCAAGTATGCTCACCAAACAGAGAGAAAGAGAGAGAAAGCAACTCCCAGAGCAGATGACCATGCCACAGTCCCTTTTCCTCCCTTTTCTTCTTGGAATTTTGGACATGCATGCACACATGCCTTTTTTTTTTTTTTTTTAACGACACAATGTCTGATATTTGAACCACTGTAGGCCATGTGGGATCCAGCCACCATAACCACCATGCCACTGGTTGTCCCCACAGTTTTAAATACTTTTAACTTATCATTATTATAGTTGTAAATCATTTTAACTTTTAACTATCAATGCTTTTATGTGTATATATATATATATATATGT
>NW_006160054.1:1815276-1819080 GCF_000334495.1 Tupaia belangeri chinensis | reverse complement strand
TATAGGCATGTGTGCTTACCAGAGAGACAAAGAGACAGAAAGCAAGAAATCATCGGACTCCTCCCCCGCCCCACCCCAGAGGGAATGGCCATGTCACAATCCCTTCTCCTCCATTCTCCTCTTAGGATTTTGGCCATGCACACACATGTGCTCAGCATGAGTTTTAAGTCGCCAGGTCCAAGACTTGAACCATGGTCAGCCACATGAGAGTCCAGTGACATAACCATTATGCCATCTGCTGGTCACTAATGTCTATATTTTTAAGGTCAACAATTTTTCATGTTTTTTAAATTAACCAACCAAATATTTTATCAATATGCCATCTAATGTTTGGCTATTCAGATATCAAATGTTATGAAAGAAGGTAGATTACTAACATCACTATGCCAGAAAGTTTTGGAACAAAAATCTAGCATAAAAGCATTGTACCAAGGACGAGGATGACAACAAGGGCATCAAATCGGAGTGCAATTTAGGTAGCTTTGAAAATCTACCTTGTTATGAGTATAGCTGCATCCACTGAAGTAATGTCTTCTCCCCAGCTTGTTGACATCTCTAAGTGTATATCATTCTTTTTGCCAAATTCTTCATGTTGCCACTTACAAAAACTTTCTAGCATTTTCTCTCCATGGTGCCCAATATAAAGATCTGCCTATAAAAATACAAATACACAAACAACAACAACAAAATTCACTTCAGTCAAATAATTCTTAGGTATACAAAATACCTAAAACCGAAGCCACTTTTGAATCACTGAAGCAGACTACTGATTATAACATTAATCATACCCTGGAAGACACTCAGGATTTATTTAGCCTGAGTTAGAAAACCTTAAAACTTTGTGAAGGTGCAAGAATTACAAGCCTGTTTAATGCAATTCTGTAAAAGGAAAGAGATGCAATAAAACATTAACCGTGTGGAACTTCTAGATGTAAATATGTTATTATTTCTACAAGGGAAGAACAAAGATGTTCTAAAGTGTCAGTTAAGCAGCATGCCAAAATTATGCCACAGACTTTTGTCCATTTTAAATGAATTATAGATAAGAAAAAGTTTTAAATGTATGTATTTAACTAAAAGAACACAGTTGTCATTTATAATTACATTTTGGAAAGTTAACATTTGTTGTCAGGATCCTTGGAAACCAAGAACATTCCAATTTTTTTCATAAAATTGAGGCATTACCCAAAGCTAAAGGCCAATATTATGTATACTTTAAGTGACTCAGTGGATATTTCTGGATTTTAAGTCAATAAAAGTACATCTTTAACATTGCCTTTACTTAAAAGTTCCTGAGCCCAATTTCTCACCCACTTAATTGAATTAAAAAGTTAAGATTTTCTTACTGGAGTTTCATGAAGCAGAATAAGCTTTATCACACGAAGATTGACCTGCACACCAAGACTCTTGTGTTGAAAAAGGTTAAAAACCTAAAAACAAATGAAAATAACAATCCTAAAATGAAACTGAAAACACCTTAATTCTTCATAAAGCCCAGCCAGAACACATCTCAATTTTAGTTGAGAAAGTTTATTTTTAAAAAATAAATTTAAAAAGCTGGAAAGAAAGGTTATTTTTTAAAAATGTGGTTCTTGATTTAAAAAAAAATAAAATAAATTTAGTATGTATTTAGCTCATATTATAAAATATACAACTAACACAACAAGGCTATGCTTCCAGAGATATTATTTAGAAGAGATAGAAGTTTCTAGACTATATTCGTCTACCCTACCCTATGCCAAATACAGTGTGGTGATCAGGACATACCAAAATATGGACAGAAACCTCCAAAGTATGGAAAACTTCGTCCACTGAAAAAGTGGCCTAATGATATTGACAACAGTTAAAATGAAAAGGTATTTCTCTGTGACTCAGTGGTTCTTATCCCAACTTATATGGTAATTGGAATTATAAGCGGGCATTTGCCTTTGGCTTTTATTTCTGTTTTTTTTTTCCCCTAAGAACCATTCTTTACTACAACTTTATACATCTCCCTTGAAGATGATTTATCCAAGAGAGTATGCAATTAAATTGAAGGACTAATTTGGCAGTAAGTATCCCTAAAATACTAGACACGAACTAGATTTCTGCAGTCTAGAGATTATCAACCAGAGTTAGCTATCTGGGATTCAATGAGTTAATGTTACGTTTTAGCTGTCAAGTTTACTCATCAACCAGAATCATGTCTGACATTTAGTTTTACATACCCACATAAGAACTCTGAATTACCAAGACCCATTTTTATAACACTGCATAATTAATCTACAGTGTCATTTATGGAAACAATTACTATAGAGCTCTTGATCATTTCAACCAATGACCTTTAAAAAAAAAGAGAAGGAAAAGGGGAGCACAGAAGGAAAAAAAAAAAAAAAAGAATAACAGAGAAAGGGCTCTGCCATACTGAATTAATAATAAGAGTGCATGGGACCAGTAGATGACATAATGGCTATGTCGCTGGATCCCATGTAGTCGACTATGGTTCGAGTTCCAGACCCGGTGGCTTTAACGTCACACCAGGTCCATGTGCATGCGTGCCCAAGATCCCAAGAGGAGAATGGAAGAGAAGGCACTGTGGCATGGCCATCCTCCCAGGGAGTGATTTCTTACTTTCTGTCTCTGGTAAGCGCATGCACCCTATAGCCAAAATCTCTCTCAAAACAAAAGCAATAAGGATGCTATTCTTACTAGAAGATACAAATCAGTATTTTGATCTTGCTCTTGAAATGGATCAGTCTGGTATACCTAAAGTAGTATTTACTGATGCCAATAAAAGCAATAAATAGCAATGAGTTAATTTTTAAAGAACTTCATTATAAATACTCACACATTTCTTCCTTAGAGTTTTCTTGAAAAAATTCCAAGCGCACTTTAAAGTTTGCCTACCATATTTAAGATGGTTAGAATGAATCTCCTGGCTGCATCTGCTCCATGATAGGAAACCATTGCTGGATCTGCAACCACTACAGTCTCTATGTTGTATTCTTGAGGTAATTTGTATGAATATCGTTTCCCTCTTCCATTTTCTGCTATTTTTTTTGACCTAGGTCTTCCTTTATCTGTAATAGAGAATTGGATTTTTAAATACAAAAGGGATAATATTAGCCATTAGCAATAATGAGCAAAACCAAGTAAGTTCTCTGCACACATAAAATCTCAAAGAGAATTTGGCTTTGGATTATGACTTTGAAATCAAAGCAAATGAAATTCTGCCACCTACTAGCTCTGCCATTTTATGAAACTAACATTGCCTAGTCACCCTCAGTTTCCTCATCTGTAAAATGAATAATAATAACAACCACTTTCTAGAGTCATTGATGGCTTATAATAACATCATGGTGGTAAAATTTCTAGCACAGAGCTCCATATAGACAAAATAACCCAATGAATGAAAGGTGTGGTTTCTTTTGTGATACTAGTGACAAAATAAAGGTATTCTTACAATTTTAACTTTCCTAATTTCAGACAGGTACTACTGATTACTAAATAATTAGGCATTGATTACAAAGGATTTGGCTGCACTTTGCATCAGGAGTTGATAGAAGTCACAACCTTAGCATAAAGATTTCTCAAATGAAGCCAAATAAAAGTAGTAATCATGAAGCCAGTAGGTGACATAGTAGTTAAGGCGCTAGACTCCCATGTGGTTGACTGTGGTTTGAATACTGGACACTACAGCTTGAAACTCACACCGGGTGTGTGTGTATGTGTGCCCAATATCCCAAGAGGAGAATGGAGGAGAAGGCATTGTGGTGGGGCCATCTTCCATCTTCCCTGTGTGAGGCGGGCGGGGGGGGGCGGGGA
>NW_006160054.1:1779620-1815245 GCF_000334495.1 Tupaia belangeri chinensis | reverse complement strand
GAAGCAGCAGACTTCTTGCTTTAAGTCTGTCTGTCACTTTCAAGTGGACGCACATGCCCTATAGCAAAAATCTTTCCCTCAAAGGGGAAATATTTGCAATACTTTTCCAGGATAAAGAAAGAAAGAACTACTGTAAATCAAAAACCAGATAATTTAATGAATAATGAACAGAGGACTTAATATCTATTTCTTACATAAAGATATCTAAATAGCTAATTAATGGATGAAGAGATGCTCAATTTTTTTAGTATTCAGGGAAATGTAAGTAAAAACCACAATAAACTAAATGAAGTAAAATTCCTGAAATGACTAAAATTAAAAAAGATCGACTAGGTTCTAACCAAAGTGGAGACTTATTTTTGAGTTTCTCTTGGTGAGACTCCAAGAAATTAAATAGTACTTCTTCAAACCATGAAGAAGAATAAAATGTCTGTGACCTTGTATACTGATGTAGGTGACATTAAAATAGTAGTCTTCTGTGAGAGGACATCCAAAACATGTGAGAATTTCTTGGCTCTTTGTGTCAACAATCACTACAATGGCGGTATTTTTCATAGGAATATTAAGGGTTTCATGGTTCAAACAGGAGATCCAACAGGTACTGGTAGAGAGGTAACAGTATCTGGGGCAAGAAGTTTGAGGATCAATACAATGAATATCTTAAGCATAATGTTAGAGGCGTTGCATCTATGGCTAATAATGGGCCAAACACCAATGGTTCTTCATCACCTATGGCAAACAACCACATTTGGACATGAAATACATGGTATCTGGAAAGGTAATAGATGGTCTGGAGACTCTGGATGAATTGGAGAAGTTATCAGTAAATGAGAAGATGTACTGACCTCTTAATGATGTACACGTTAAGAATATAACTATTCATGCCGATCCATTTGCTCAATAGCCATAAAAGACCTGGACGAATATTAGGCAAACTATTTGCTGAAACGACTATTGTAGTTTATCCAGTTTCAATGGTAACAGAGATTACATCATCCTTCTGCTTGTTTATGACCGAGATCTTTTATGAAATGGTGGCACTAAGGGGAGCCCAACAGCTTTTATCCCCATTGTAGAGCATACTGTTTAATATAACCATTATCCAATATAGTTATTTAATTTTACTATAAAAACTTTAATTTTTGTTACCTTAATGGGAAGAAAAAAAGACTGACTATATCAAGTGCTGGCAGGAATGGGAGGGCAACTGGATATTTCATATACAAATATGGTGGGAGTTCGAGTTGGGATAAACACTTGGAAAGAAAAGGTTGGCAAGTCTGCTAAAGCTGAACATGCACATGCACAAAAGTCAACTACTGAAAACATACACTCATCAAAAATGCATGCATGCATGCAGGGACCAGCAGTTAGTGTAATGGCTATGTCGCTGGACTCCCATGTAGTCGACCGTAGCTCAATTCCCAGATGCAGTGGCTTAAACTCACGCCAGGTGCATGTGCGTGCATGAAGATCCCAGGAGGAGAAAAGAGGAGAAGGGATTGTGGCATGGCCATCCCCCCTGGGGGGTGATGGTGATTTCTCACTTTCTATCTCTCTGTCTCTGTATTTCTGGTGAGCATACGCACCCTATATCAAAAACCTCTCCCCCCCAAAAAAAAAATTAAATAAAAAAAGAAAGAAAAGAAAAAGAAAAAGAAAAAAAATGCATGCAGAAATTATTAAGAATAGCACTATTTCTGGGAACCAGTAGTTAGCGTAATGGCTATGTTGCTGGACTCCCACGTAGTCGACCGCGGTTCGTGTCCCGGACCCGGTGGCTTAACACTCACGCTGGGCGCGTGTGCGTGCGTGCCCAAGATCCCGAGAGGAGAATGGAGGAGAAGGGATTGTGGCGTGACCATCCCCTCTGGGGGGTGATTTCTCGCTTTCTGTCTCTATGTCTCTCTCTGTCTGTCTGGCGAGCGCACGCGCCCTATAGCAAAAACCTCTCAAAAAAAAAAGAATAGCACTATTTCTATCAGTTCAAGTGATCATCAATAGTAAAAAGAATAATGATTTTTTGGCCTATTTATATAATGAGAAACTAAATAGCAAGAAAAGGAACTGACTGTTGTAACATGCAAAATACGGATGAACCTCATAAAAAATCCTGAGCAAAAGAAGTCAGCTCCAGAAGAGTAGGTATGGGCCAGCCTGATGCATGGTGGTTAAGGTGACTGGATCCCACATGGTGACTACTATGCGGTTCCTCGCCACACTCGGCGGCTTGAGAAACATGCTGGGACATGTGCACATATGCCCAAGATCCCACAAAGAGGGAGAGAGAGGAGAATGGATTGTGGCATGACCATTTCCCATGGGAGTACTTTCTCTTTTACTCCCTCTGTCTCTGTCTTGCAGGTATACTCATCTTCTGACAAATTTAACAAAGAAAGGAGGAAGGAAGGGGAAGAAAGGAAAAAAGAAAAAGAGTAGGTAGCACTACCATTTACAGACACTTCAAAGGGGGGAAGACATGATGTGATAAGTTAGGTTAGTGAGTATCTTGAGATGGTTTGAGAAGTGGGTTCCTGTGAGTGGGCACAAGGGCAATTTGTAATGCTATTTTCTATATTGTGATTTGGGTGATATCTCAGGGTTATATTCATTTTGGGAAAATTTAACAGTGGACACATAATTTGTTTAGCTTCCTGCATGTAGTGCTTCAGTAATGAATTTGTTATTTTCACTTTTTTATTGAGGTATACCTTACATATTGTAGTATGCAGTCATTTAAATGTACAATTCATCAGCTTTAATAAATTTCTGTAGTTCTGCAATCACCTCATCTCCACCATCCATTCTTAAATCAGCTATCCCTTGTTCCTCTCTTTGCCATTCAATAAACTTCTATTTTGTCTCTAAACTTCTGTTCCTTTTCTTTCCCCAAGCTTATACTTGTTATCTAATGTAGTTCATATGTCTTTACTATAATTTCAGTGGAGTCCAGGAAGAGTGACAGGAAACACATGTGTTTTATTAGTCATGTTTCTCTAGAGTCTCTAACTTTGATTAGAACTCAGGGATGTGTATTCTCATAGCTCTGGTCCATCTTCTTGGTTTCTGATAAATTCCTTTCCTTGAGTCTTGTTTTCCGTGCCTCAGCTTTAGCTTGGCAGCTCTACCTACCTTAATTCTGTCTTACTAACCACCTATTCTACTTCTCTTTGCCCTCTTTGTTTATATCTTTTCAGGGTTACAGGATTAAGTTATCTTTTGGATTCTCGACCTACTGCTTCTCTTCTGTTGGTAACTTTCAGGCCCAACTGAATCAACCCTGAGATCTAAGGACTGGAACCCATCTCCATCGTTGGACACCTCTGGTCTTAGCTATCCCCCACAATTTACTGTTTCTCATTTTGTCTAACAATAAGACAGATTTTAAAAATCTAGTTAATAAATGAAGTTTACTCAAATATCATGAAAAATTAGTTAACTAAGTTAACCAAAGTCTTATGAAAATAAATGCAAACACATTTTACTTATTGAAAATGACCATAATACCACAACACAGGGCAATGCAAGATAACAAAAACAACAGAAGCTACTCAAGACAGAATCACTATAATTAAGAACAAACTTAGGGGTCCAAATTTAGTGCCAATACTTAATAAAGATACTTGAAATAAGGACAAAATAAGAAATTGGCTTTATGAGTATGTTTAGGGTACTAGGACACTTAGGAATTATTTATGTAGTTTTTCTAATTGTGACATCAATTCTAACTACAGCTATAGATATTCTATACATTAGAATCTGATAGAGGCTTATGGCAAATACTTAGTAAGGAACATGAGTGTGAATAAACTACAAGTATGTGAAGAAACTCATCATGGCAGGGTCAACACCTGATAAAACTGATCATGAAAACTACAAGTTCATGGAAAAATGCCTATTTTTTTATTTATTAACTTATTTATTTTTAATTTGACCAGAGACAGAGAGGGAAAGTAGGAAAGCAAGCTGCGAGGTCTGGACTCGAACTGCTGTTGGCCATGTGGGAGTCTAGGGACTTTAACCACTATGCCACCTGCCAGCTCCTACATGTTATTTTTTTTTTTAAAAAATGCATAGAATTCAATTTTTAAAATCAAAATAAAATTCATACTTTAATTACATTTCCCATTTTAAAAATCTCTCTATATATAATATATATACATATATCATCACATATAATATTTCCCCCCTACCACCTTTCCAAGGTGGATTCATCATTGGCCTTGAAAGGAAAAGAGTACCATACAGGATATCTTTATCAAATGTAGTAAGGGATAGCTTTTCCACTAGTGTCAATCTCAACAAAGCAAATGAGATGAATACAGATGCATTCAATGACTAAAAAGTGCCATTTCTTTCCCCTTAGCACTTTTCCACATTTTCTCTTTCCCTTAGTTATCACCTTCACATGCTTGGGTTTTAGGGAAGCTGCTGCTACAGAAACCGTTAATTGTCCATTAATATCTCTCTTTCTTTCCTTTAGTAATAGAAAAACCCCATTCTACATGTCCCATTGCCATTTTTATTTTAAGCTAGAAATGTGACTATTCGAACAGAAAGATTTCTCAGTCTGCTTTTCACCTGGGGGTTGCACATGTGACTAAGTACTGACGAATGGACTAGGAGCAGAACTAGTATGTACAACTTCGAATCACTCCAGGCCCCCCAAAAAATGCTTCTCCCTGACTTTTCTCTTTCCTTCATCCGATAGAATCCAGACAAAGTGGACATTCCAGAAGATAACACTCTGGGGGGATAGCAAACAATAAAAAGAGACCTGGGTCACTGGATGATGTCCTGGCTCAGAGGGACCAATTTGCCCTGACACACCTGCACACCACTGAACACACTATAGGCATAAACTCCTGTAAATAATATATCTTATTTGAAACCCTGTGTTCTGAGATCTCTACTACAGCAACATAGCCTACGCCAGACCCAACACAGATGCTTCTTAGTGCCGTTCATATGAAATTAGGTGCCTTCTGTGAGTTTTGTGTTAGAATCCCTTCATGTCATGCTTCTAACTTTTTACTTGGTTGTTGTCATCACCACAGGAGTTGCTACACAAAAGCAAGCAGAGAGTGTCTCCATTACTTAATACCTGTCACATGGTAAGAATCATGTGTGAATGAGAAGAATGGCTCTGAGACCCAGCCTGGTGATGTAGTAAGTAGAAAATCGACCTGCAGTGCTGGAAGTCACATGGCTGATTCTGGGTTCAGATCTCTGGTCAACTTGGATACACATCAGGGGCATACATGCCTAAGATTTTGACAAGCTGGAGGGCTGAGAGAAGGGATTTCAGTATGATGTGATCCTGGCAAGGGTTGCTTCTTTTTCTCTATATCTTATGCACAGATACTCCCTGTCATGAATAAAATGGGGGGGAAAAGCTGCATTTTTTAAAAAGGAGCCATCTCTTTAAAAGAAAGAAAAAGAATGACTCTCAGTCTATATGTAACCCTAAAAGTAATGTCGTGTGTTCTAAATATGTTGTGACTTGAATGCTACCAGATGATTTGTCGGTTAATTTTTCAACAACTCTAACTATGTTAAATCAAGAATCCCTGCTAGCTTATCTTAAAACAGACTGTAATGTTTCATAGCTGTGTAATTTTTGAACGAACTCAAAGGCAGGCAGGCAATCACCCTTGACCTCTACCACCTATAACCTCTGTCATCTCTTTTCCCATTAATCTCTCCATTGCTCACACAATTCCATCAGTATTGGCACCATCACTTCTAAGGACTTTGGGGTGGCTAGTCTCATGGCCTACCACACACTTATTTCAGAACTATCTCTGGCTTTTTCTATATTAATGTAGCTTTCATGGGGGGCCAGCAGATGGCATAGTGATTACATCACTGGACTCCCACATGGCCAACCATGGTTCGAGTCCCTGGTCCAGTGGCTTGAATCTCACGCCAAGTATGTGTGCGTGCATGCCCAAGATCCTGAAAGGAGAATGGAAGAGAAGGGATTGGGTTATGGCCATTCCCCATGGGAGTAATTTCTCACTTTCCCTCTCACTGTCTGTCTCTCTCTAGTGAGCACATCTGCCCTACGGCACAAACCTCTACCCAAAAAATTGTGGCTTTCCTTAGGCTACACTGTGACCTAGAAGTTAATGGAGCCAGATCCCACATGGCTGACTATAGTTTGAGTATGGCCTTGGGAGCTTGAAGAATGTAATATGCAAGCACATGTGTGTGCATGCCCCAAATGCCAACAGGATGAAAAAATGGAAACACAAGAGTAACTATTCCTCACAATGTCATAAATCCAGAATGAATTTCTGACATTCTCTTCCCTTTTTTGTCTTTGATGAGTCCAGATAAAACATGTTTTAAATACAGTCTTGTATCAGTGGTTGCTGTGTGTGTGAGTTCTGTCATTGGAATCATCCCATAGTCTTTCTTGGTGCCTGCCATCTGATATTATGTCTACATGATCATAATGCACATCACAGCTAAAGAAATCATTCAAACACATCTTTGATCAATGGCCACCTAATATGTATAAGCAACAATGTTTTGAGGGCAGTAGCATGCAGAATCCAAGACTGGATATCCTCAGGAGGCCTAGCATTACAGGAGTCCTCTTGAGGAAGTTTCCAGGTTTGACATTGACAATTGAAAGCAAACCACCTACTGGATTGTGGTTCACTGGCTCTGCTGTCATCCATGCTGCCATTACATGTCAAAATTCTACCCCAAAGGTATAGATCATGTTTTCCTGAATCTATACACATGTGAAGATCAAACACCAATTTTGGTCCTCCATCAGCAGCAGTATCCTCACTGAGTAAAATCCATGTGTTTGCATCAAATGATAAAAATCACTTTTTATTGATGTGCTGTTCCTCATAGAAGAATCCCAATAACACCCCAATGTGTAGAATTGCCTCTGTTGAATATCAATGCGCATATTACGACATGATCTGGCACTAGGACCATTCACTTTCTCAGTGTCTCTCAAGACACTGAGACTGGTTCTCCTTTACACTGTATGCCCAGGAGTCAGCCCAACACTGTGTTCCATCCCAGCCACCAAACAAATAAATGGTCTCTCTGTAAACATCAATTCCATCTCTTGGTCCCCTCTTATTCCTGGTCAGTTATCTTCTCCAACAGCTTTGGTGGTTTGGGAATAATATGACTCCATCATGGCTTACACTCCTGTGGACTGACATTCTGACTGAACGAGCCATCGTTTACAGCTTTTTCAATAAACTCTTCACAAGTACCAAAATCACCCTTCAACACCAGTTTGTCACACAGATCTATTAACAGGGATGGTCCACACAATCTTGGTTTTCCTTTGTGGTGATTCAAAAGTCTCTGTGTAATTGGGTTCTCTGAAGTGTTCTGGTGATGGCAAATGGCTTCCTGTTCACAGTACTTGCTATACCAGCTGAGACAGGGTTGTACTACATAAGGATCATCAATACCACTAAGTTTAACACGCCAGATGCTAAAGGTAAAGCTGGGCCCCAGGGTCAAAGTGGAACTACTTTGAGACCAGCAGATGCTGTGATGATTATGTCGCTGGACTCCCACATGATTGATGGTGGTTTGAGTCCAAGATCTCAAGAGGAGAATGGAAGAATGGAAGAGAAGGGATTGACCATCCCCCCAGATGGTGATTTCTCACTTTCTGTCTCTCTGCCTCTCTTTGTCTCTCTGGTGAGCATATGTGCCCTATAGCAAAAATCTATCTTTAAAAAAAAAAAGTTTATTTTAATTAATCAACAAGGGAACATCTGTTCATCGATTTTATGCTTTAAGGTGAATGTTTCTTTGTTACAATCATTCTTTAAACCACTGGACAATAAGTCTGTTGTATTTTCTTCATCCATTCCACCAAAGGCTAAATTTCTTCAAATTGCAGACCTGAGATTTTTCATATTTTGCAAATGTGATATTCTTTTTTTTTTTTAAGAGAGGTTTTCGCTATAGTGCGCATGCACTCACCAGACAGACAGAGAGAGACAGAGAGACAAAAAGCGAGAAATCAACCCCCAGGGGGGATGACCACGCTGGAATCCCTTCTCCTCCATTCTCTTCTCGGAATCTTGGGCACACACACACACGCGCCCGGCATGAGTTTTAAGCCACCGGGTCTGGGATGTGAGCTGCAGTCGACTACGTGGGAGTTCAGCAACATAGTCATTATGCTAACTGCTAGTCCCAACCAAAGGTGATATTCTGAACTATAGGAGGCCTTTACAGCTTCAGAATCAAGTACTAGAGAGGAGAGTTGCTTTCTGAAGATCATCTTGAAGATAGTTCATTTGGTTTATCCACTAAAATGTTTACCAAAGAGTTACAAAAGATGTTTAGATTAATTTTTTATGAACATAAAGACAATATTAGAACTATAAGTCATTTCTTAAACATGAGTAAGATAAATTTTTTGAGAGAACCGACATCACTATATCTTTTAAAATGTTTTCAATGAACTATTATGTACAAGAAGTATTCTGTTACAGAAGATGTCATCCTAATACAGTAACTGGAAACACAATGCATGACCTTTAAAACTTAAAAGAAATTTTCAAAATACGTACCACTAAAATTTACCACTTTGCAAACAGAATAATAAACAAAATAAATTTTTTAAGTGTGTTTTTCTGCTATGGTCCATTTAAACCTCATGGTTCTAAGAATCTAAGGAAATTCTTTAAAACCAACCTTCTGAGGTCAGAACGCACAGATACAATTCTTGGCTCTGCCACTTAATAGCTTTGTGACTGTACAATACAAACTTAACCTCTCTGCTTCTCTTGTTGTAGAGATAAAAATAATAGAGGTATAGAAATACATACAGAATTTATACATGCATATACAATTTTCCCAGTGACATGTGTAACCCGTGTTAAATGAAATACACAGTAGTTATTATGACGTCTGTGATACAGAATCATGAAGTATGTTCTCAAATAATTCTATGGTTATTTTCTATCTAAGTAGATATACATACTCTTTCTTACATGGATCAAGGTATACCCAGGAATATACTCTATGCCCTCAGTATAATTTTTTTTTTTTTTGGAGAGGTTTTTGCTATCAGGCGTGTGCGCTCACCAGAAAGACAGAGAGAGACAGAGAGAGAGAAAGTGAAAAATCACCCCCCAGGGGGCATGGCCACGCCGCAATCCCTTCTTCTCCATTCTCCTATCGGGATCTTGGGCACACGCCCACACTCACCAGGCTTGAGTTTAAGCCACCGGGTCCAGGATTCAAACCACGGTTGACTACATGTGAGTTCAGCAACATAGCCATTACACTAACTGCTGGTCCCACCCTCAGTATATTTTTGACATTAAGAAATTACTGTATTGTGGCCAGCAGGTGGTGTGGTGATTAGGATATGGGACTCCCACATGGATGATTGTGGTTTGAGTCCCAGATCTGGCAGCTTGCTTTTTCACTTTCCTTTCTGTCTCTGATCAAATTAAAAATAATAATAATAATAATAATAACAAATAGAACAATTTTTTAAAAGAGAAATTATTGTGTTTATATTATTGAATAAAATTAACTGAACCCTAGAGTAAAGAATCACTGGTCATATTTAAAGTACTGTTTGAGGAACTAGCAGGTGGCGTAATGGTTATGACGCTGGACTTCCACATGTCCAACGGCAGGTTGAGTCCCAGATTCAGAGGCTTGAAACTCATGCCGGGTACGTGTGCGTGCATGCCCAAAATCCCAAGAGGAGAATGAAGGAGAAAGGATTGTAGTGTGCCCCTCCCCACCCCCACCCCAAGGGAGATTTCTCACTTTCTGTCTCTCTAACTCTCTGGCAAGAACACGCATCCTACAGTAAATATCTTTTCTAAAAACTGAATGAATAAATATTCATTTGATATTTAGAATACAGAAAAGGCCAAGGCAACTTAATTTTGTTCTTGTCTTATTTAAGCAGTCTAATAAGGCCATAGCTGTTATTAAATTCTCCATTTTAGGATGTAGTTCTTTATAAAAGAGAATGCTGGCCTGCATTCTAGAAGGCTTTGAAACAGAAAGGTGAGAACTACAGTCTCAGGGGCCTCAAAGAAGGGGTGGGTTGGGGTGGGACTGACATCGCAGAAGACAGACCAAGGTGAACTCTCGCCTGGACCTGGGACTTCAGGCCCAACTTGTGATGGCTGCAACAGATACAGAAAAAAACAACAGAGATTTATGGAATGTGATTTAATAAAATAAAACAATTTAACAATTTGAGACTCACTAGAAATCAAGGATATCAACCTTAGGAACCATGGATATTGACTCCTTCTTTTGGCAGATAAATGACTAGTCCAAGTACAGACAATAGGACCTGGAGGAAAATGTATTTATCTCAACTTTTTTTTTTTTTTTGGGGGGTTTTTGCTATAGGGGGCATGCATTTACCAGACAGACAGAGAGAGACAGAGAGACAGAAAGCGAGAATCACCCCCCAGAGGGGATGGCCACACCACAATCCCTTCTCCTCCATTCTCCTCTCGGGATCCTGGGCACACACGCACACGCACCCAGCGTGAGTTTTAAGCCACCGGGTCCAGGACTCAAACTGCGGTCAACTACATGGGAGTCCAGCGACATAGCCATTACGCTAACTGCTGGTCCCATCAACTTTTAACAGAATAAGGTGCTGTGTAATTACCGTCCAAACATGAGAACCATTAGGGAAACAACGGAGAAAACTAAGCATTTCTCAGTCTTTTAAAAAAAATTTTTTGTCCTTCCTCATATAGAAATGTTGCCTCACTGGGTTACTTTCCACAAAGATTATAGCTTCCCATCCTTTTGTTTTTTTAGGCAGAATTGCACTCATAATGATGTGCCCCTAATCTTGAAGGGAATAAATATTATTTTTGTGGAATGACATGGAGGAAATCTTGTGTCCAGCACTTCATGAGGTGTTTGTGTAGTGTTCCCACCTTAAAAAGGCTTAAGAGACAGACACTTCCTTGGACCAGCAGTTAGTGTAATGGCTATGTTGCTGGACTCCCACAGAGTCGATCATGGTTCGAGTCCCGGACCCGGTGGCTTAAACTCATGCCGGGTGCGTGTGCGTGCATGCCCAAGATCCCGAGAGGAGAATGGAGGAGAAGGGAGTGTGGCGTGGCCATCCTCCCCATGTGTGATTTCTCGCTTTCTGTCTCTCTGTCTCTCTGTTTTTCTGCGAGTGCACACGCCCTGTAGCAAAAAAACTCTCCAAAAAAAAAAAAAAAAAAGACAGACACTTCCTAAGTGTGGTGGTCCATGGTCCATGCACAAAATGCAATGGAGGCCCTGGGAAAGGTCTATGTAGGTAACACGTGGGAAGAGAGCATCCTGAGGATTCAGAAGGACCTCTGCTGCAAAGCCTTGAAGGATGCGTGGATTCAAGAAAAATAAAAGAAAGCCTTGAAAGAAACAAGAAGACTGAGAGGCATGAAAGGGTATGGTGCACAGGGATGGAGATAAAAGATCTCTATAGACTTGGATTGTTCTCTAATTTAAACATGCACAAGAATCATGTGAAGGTCTACATTTAAAATATTGATTATCTTCAGCCGCAGCCACTGTTACTCTGTCTCAGTGAATGCTGATGAGGCCCAGAAGTCTGCATTTGACCCTGAACTCCAGATGATTTGGGTGCGGGACTCTACCTGCCTGGACATTGTGTGCCATGTTGGACTGTATGACTTTTACCCTGAAGATGTGGAGAATCCTAGAAAGAAGAACTATCAAATGAGCCTCTTAGAACACTTAAAAATTAGATTATAAGAGGACTGGATTAAAATCAATACACGCAGGGGACCAGAAGATGATGTAATGGTTATATTGCTGGACTCCAACATAGTCAACTGCAGTTCGAGTTCTGGACCTGGCAGCTTAAAACTCCGGCCAGGTACATGTGTGTGCATGCCCAAGATCCTGAGAGGAAAATGGAAGAGAAGGGATTGTGATGTGGCCATCCCTCCTGGGAAATGATTTCTTGCCTTCCATCTCACTGTCTCTGTCTCTCTGGCAAGAGCACATGCCCTGTAGCAAAGAAACATTCTCTCAAGACCAGCAGTTAGCATAATGGCTATGTCGCTGGATTCCCATGTAGTCGACCACGGTTCGTGTACTGGACCCGGTGGCTTAAAACTCATGCCAGGCGCATGTGCGTGTGTGCCCAAGATCCCAAGAGGAGAATGGAGGACAAGAGATTGAGGCATGGCCATCCTCTTTGGGGGGTGATTTCTCGCTTTCTGTCTCTCTGTCTTTCTCTGTCTGTCTGGTGAGTGCACATGCCCTATAGCAGAAACCTCTCAAAAAAAAAAAAATAAAATAAATAATTAAATAAAATAAAACACTCTCTCTTACCAAAAGAAAAAAGAAGAAAATATGCAGGAGGCACTAGATTGCAGTAGCCCAAATAATATGTAAGTTGGCTACAGAAACCAGAGGTCCAGGCATGGGTGAGACTCCTAGCATGCCATCAAAACAGCTCAGGTAGCTTATTTTAAAGCTTTCCATTTTATTTGTCTTACTTTTTTCCCATCTGTAAAATGGGGATAAAATACTATGTACCTCATAAGATACATAAAATAAAATAATCCATGTACTATATTCACTAGAACTGATACATAATACATTTCATATAAATGTGATTATGACAATCAAGCAAAAGTGATAGGAATAAAAAGAAAGAGGGAAAACTGTAGGTAGGCACTATCTTGAGTAAAATCAATCTGAAGAAAGGGGCAGAATAACAACGTTAGTTGCTGCTGTTTGTTCTGGATTGCGTGTATGGGGTGTATACTCTATTTCTCAGAGAGTAGGTAGTGGGGAGAAGTTTGGGAGGAAAGATGATGGCTTCAGCTTTAGATTATTAAGTACAAAGTCCACGAGCAGTATGTGAGTAGAAGTTATTACTTATCTGGAAGTCAGTGGAAAGGCTGACATTCAGGTAGCTTGCATCAGAGTGACGGCGAATCGATGGATTTGGGTGATGCTGCCCTGGGATAGTACATGCAATGGAGAAGTAGAAAGAAAAGAAAGACCTGAGAGGTGCTTACAATCAGGAGGCGTATATACAGAAGACGCACTCATAAGGGCAAGCCTGTAAGGACATTAAAAGAGAGTAAAATGGAAACCAGAGGATAGTTTATAAAAGGAAGTGCTTTTTAACTCTATCAGGATTGGTGAGGGGCCAGCAGATGGTGTGATAGTTAAGGTGCTGGACTCTCACATCATTTGAGTCCCAAACCTGGAGGTTTGAAAATCATGCCAGGTGTATGTATGTTCATGTGTGCCCAAAATCCCAAGAGGAGAATGGAGAAGAGATTATGGTGTGGTCATCTCCCACATGGGGATGATTTCTCACATTCCCTCTCACTGTCTCTCTCTTCTGTCCCTATCCTGTGAGTGCACATACCCTAAGGCAAAAACCTCAAAAAAAAAAAAAAAAAGAAAGAAAGAAAGAAAGAAAGAAAGAAAGAAGGAAAGAAAGAAAAAGAAAAAGAAAAAGAAAGAAAGAAAGAAAGAAAGAAAGAAAGAAAGAAAGAAAGAAAGAAAGAAAGAAAGAAAGAAAGAAAGAAAGAAAGAACAACAAAGAGAATGGTGGATAGATCAAGTAAGAGAGAGACAGAAAAATATATTTCCTTTATTATCCCAGCTAGCAACAACAGTGTTGACCTCAATCTATCCTTACCTTCATGTTTCATTTAAATAGGCTACCTGGGAGATTCTAGGGTTTCCTACAAATCTCAACTTCTTGGCAGACTCCATCATACAAGTTAGCCATTGAATGTGAAAGTCATGCATACCGAAGTCATTTTTGAATTAAGTTACTTCCTTAGTTTTCATCGCCTACAACTATGTCGAGTTCATTCTTCCTCTCCTAAATGTTTAGAACTTTTTCTACCCAGATGCATGAGTAAAAATTACACAGTTGATACTGTACACTTTCAGTTACAGAAGAAATTTAAAAATATACATTTACCAATGTTGAACACATGCTTTTCATAACACTCTCCACATAACTGGCATGATACCCATAGCAGTCATGAATGGAATACAGAACTATTTCGGTAGTGGCTTGGTTGTGTCAGCTCTAAGAATAGAGATGATGTCTACATCCTGTTCAAACCTTTATCTTCAAACCCATAAATCCCTTTCTTTTTCATACTGTGTCCTAGACAAACTCATTAAGTTTCAAGGCAATACAAATTGATAGTCACTTGCAGATAAAGTCCTTACCAGAGCATACAAACTTTTCATTATCTAGTCATGCCTACTTTCCCAGGGCTGTATCTGATTAAGGGCAGAAACATTTAAGCTCTCCTGGTTGATATTTTTTCATGCCTTTTACTTTTGCACATATTCCATTCTGTCTGAAATATTCTTGCCCCATTAATGTCAAAACGTGCTAAAAACTGTACATCCTTTTTAACTTCACACATAATCTCATCTAATTCTGAGGACAGTTTTGAGATACAGGTATCATTATTATCACTGTGAATATTGTCAATGGACCTTTGGAAAATAACATAAATTTTTTAATATCACCCAGTAGGGGAGTGGAAGCTAAAGTGAACACAGGCATTCTGACTCCACAGTCCATTATTTTAATCTACACACTGTTCCTCTTTATTCTTATTGAGTTTTATTTGAACTTTGAGGATTGGCTCCTTATTTTCAGAAAATTACAATCTTGTATATTGAGTCCGTTGTATTTTTGGGGGGGAGATTTTTGCTATAGGGTGTGTGTACTTGCTGAGGGACGGAGAGACAGAGAGCAAGAAATCACCCCCCCCACCCCAGGAGAGATGACAACGCTGCAATCCCTTCTCCATTCTGCTCTAGGGATTTTGGGCATGCACACACACATGCCCAGCTAGAATTTCAAGCCACCACATCTGAAACTCGAACTGTGATTGGCCATGTGGGAGTTGAGCACCTTAACTACTACACCACCTGCTGGCACAGAGTCTGCTATAGTTCTTATCACTCTACGACATAACAGCTGATTTAGCAGTTTTTCTAAAATGATATATTATTCATTTCTTGAGAATAAAATCTGTACCACTGAAGCTTAACATCTCTGTGAGGTGACCAGTCATGTTTATATTGCAAATAAAGAAGCTAAGGTTTAAAAATTTAAGAAAATTGCAAGAGATTATCTAACCAGAGTGAGATGAACCTGGCCCTTGAACCCAAGTCTTTTGACTCTGAACATCTTGTGTTTTCCCTTCCTGTGCATTATCTTTTCTTTAAAAAACACAACAGACCTAAGCAATTTATATTACTAAAACAGAAAGAAAATAAAAATCAATACATGTAAATAAATTCTCCCTAAAGCATTATGATGGTGAAAAGGAACAGTGCAAAGACAGATGAAATGAGTAAACTTTGCGATTCCACTTTGCAGAGGCAAATTCTGCAACATTACCCAAATGTGATCCACGTTATTAATAAGTTAGTACATCAGCCTGAAGTAAGAAAGGAAGAGCTACAGTTAGGCACATCGGTACGAGTGAATGAATATTTTATTTCATGGATTGCTAATTTTAGAAGGACTTGCTAAATTGCGAACCCTTTAAAAAATATCTGAAAATAGATAACCTCAGCAAATCATCTAGTTGATCAGAGCAAAGCATTTCTTGCTTGCAAGGTCTTGATCCAACTAGGTCAACATTAATATGCAACAATCACGCCTAAAATTTTAAAATCAGAAACTTTATAAACAATGTTTGCCAAATATGAGCTGTGTATTTATGTTTTATTAAACCTATTAAAGTTTAGAATTTTTTAGAAATGGTGTCTCCATGCATAATGGCTTACGAAGGCTGCTCTGTGTCATCAAGGCACATGAGTAATTAGAACAGCTGGATCTTACTGATGCAAAAGTTACACAATGCAGATTTTCTATATAACTGTCACAGGAGTTTAATTCATGTCTTTAAATGAATTCAGTCCAAGTTGTTGCTGTTGTCTTTATCATTTCACAATACAAAAAAGCTTTTCTTTTGATTGTTCATAATACTATAACTTTTGTTTAGATGTTTTTATCTCCTTTGTATCTAAAGCTGTTAGAATAGAGAAGAGGGATGTGATTTATCTAAATTGGCTTGACCTTATACACTGAATAGTGTGATATGGAGGTAGGGCCACTGAACCACATTTCAAGAGGATTTCTGAACAGACCAACAAGTTTCATAAAAAAAGAAAAACAGAAATCACAGACTAATTTAAGAAAAAATACATCCTAACCAGGAACAGATCATTTTTCTAAATATGAAAACTTTAAAAAATCGGTGATATGCAATTGATGATATTGCTGTTCAGCTGGATTCCTCTGAATATGTTATTTATTGTTATAATTCACATACCTAAACTAGCCTCAAATACTGTGATCCATTTTTGAGTTGATAACTTAGCACTAACTACATTAACACTTAATTTCCAATCTATAAACAAAATTTTGGAGTCTTTACTCCTGAAACGCTTCAATAAATTTATATTTCCTCTGATCCTAATTAGAAATATTTCTCATATCTGTGAATATTCACTGAGATGTCTAAAGATTCTAGAGGGGACCAGTAGTTGGCATGATGACTATGTCTCTGGACTCCTATGTAGTCAATCGTGGTTCCAGTCCCAGACCTGGTTGATTAACTCACACTGGGCATGTGTGCATGCATGCCCAAGATCCCAGGAGGAGAATGGAGCAGAAGGGATTGTGGTATGGTCATCCCCCCTGGGGGGTGATTTTTCACTTTTGGTCTCTCTGTCTCTCTCTGTCTTTCTGAAGAGTACACATGCCCTACAGCAAAAATAAATAAATAAATAAAAAACTCTCCAATAAATAAATATTCTAGGAAAATCTCTAATTATTTTCTGTTAGCTATGACTTCCGGGTCTTACTCACATAACCAAAATCATTTCCTTACTAATATTTTGCAAATGCCACAGATCTCTGCCTAAAGTGAAAAGCAAGTATGCAAAATAGTCACCCACATTTTATTTTTGTGAAGAACTGGTAGACAAAGAGACAAGTATTTGGTGGATGAGAATGTTTAGGAGTCTCTGAAAAGTTCCAGACATAAGGGATTCAGATATAGAGAATAAAATTCAAAAGTACAAATCTTACTCTTCTTCCTCCTCCTCTGCTAATTTTAGCCTCCAAGATGATTTTTGATTTTTTTTTAAGAGGATGCATTTAGTCAAAGTAAAGAGATATCTATTATGTTCTCATAGAGGTAGACTAAAATAAGCCTATGAGCTCAAAGTATTTAGTTTCAGGAGATCTGTAATTCTCCCAGTGGCATTTCTATTTCCGTTTAGTGACCAGTATCTCATGAGCAACACTTCACAGTTCAAGAAAGGTATACATACATGTTGTATGTTAATCTCTGAAGTTTTCTTTTATTTTCCTTGTATTTTTCATATTAAAGTAAACTGCTTCATAGATCATTCTAAATTGAATATATTTCATTGTTATTAAACCAAAAGATTCCACATTAAAGCCAGTAGATAGATATGGGGGAGGAGAAAAAGGGAGAGAGAGAGAGAACAGTTTTTAATTTTTTTAAAGGATTCATCTTACATTGCAAATTCAGCTACATCCTTTCAGAAGAAGCATTACCTGAAATGACACCACAGTAATGACCGTGAGGCGCTGACTTCTCCGTGACTTTTTCCTCCACGGACCTTTTCTGCCTATATACCCGGTGTGGGTGACCTGTTATGGCCATTGTGTCATTGAGTGGCTCAATAAATATGAAGTCCTCATTGAGCTGTATAAATCCCATCTGGAATATATAACACAAAAAGATACATAAGACACACCATTTAAAAACAATTACCTTCCAGGTTCTATTTACACATTCTGTTTTCTTTAACAATATGCATATAGTCTTCTAAGTGAAGCTATTTTAGCAACCCCACTAGGAAGGTAACTATCTTCCCATTTTATTACTTCATCTTTATGTACTTTATTGCACTAGCAACAGACTTCATTGAGTTAGTCTTAGCCTGTGTGGGTGGGAGGCTAGATGCCAGCAACAGATGCACAGTAAAAATTCTGGAATGTTCAAGGCTTACTTTGAGAGACCCATGGGGTCACTTACATTACAGCGTATACAGAAAGAGCGATAGTTTTTATTAATTGCACACACCACACAGTCCAACTTTGTGACAATCATTATTGAATAAAGTAATTCATATAAGACAGTAAAGTAAATGCAGAAGACGTAGCATTGAAATTAACAAATAAAATATTCTTCAAGCCTTCTACTAAACATTTTAAAACCCTGGAAAAATAAATTAGTGAGGAAATGAAGTATCACTTGAACAACTTCCATTTCACACAGTGCCATGTTTTTAAAGTCATCCAATTGTGAACAGAGGGTAAAAACCGTAATACATGGTTATGAACAATAAAAACAACGTATAACAAGTATCCTTGTACTATATTGAGGCAAAGCCTAGTCATTACTTTCTTTCCTTTATTAGAACATAAATTTGCATTGTAACTAGCAAAAGTACTCCACAGAGAAGAACATGCTATAACTTAATCTTTTTCATTTCTATTGAATGCTACATAATTTAAATATAACAATTCTATAAATCAAATATATAAATAGCTTGGATTTGACTATGTTACTTCTTTGGCAAATATTTCTGAAGAAATAATCCCCTAAAATCAGTATTATTCAAACCCAATGCATTAATATTAAAATTCTTAATGCTACTTTGTATTAGCCATATGCAATTTAGATATAATTCATTTTAACTTGACACAAATGTAAGTAGCATAAAAATAGCATAATTATTACTCCAGATACAGTATTTTTCACAAACTTAAAATTTATTTAAAAAATAAATTTACCGGGAACCAGCAGTTAGCGGAATGGCTATGTCGCTGGACTCCCACGTAGTCGACCGCGGTTCGTGTCCCGGACCCGGTGGCTTAAAACTCACGCCGGGTGTGTGTGCGTGCGTGCCCAAGATCCCGAGAGGAAAATGGAGGAGAAGGGATTGTGGCATGACCATCCCCCCTGGGGGGTGATTTCTCACTTTCTGTCTCTATGTCTCTCTCTATCTGTCTGGCGAGTGCACACGCCCTATAGCGAAAATCTCTCCAAAAAAAAATTAAATAAATAAATAAAATAAATTTACCCTAAAAAAATGCATGTTTTCCTTAGAACAGAAGAGAAAGTTTAAAATTGTGTCCTAACAATTAGTGTACTGAATCTTTCATACAGAAAGGCAATGTGATTGTCAGTATACTACTTCATTTTATTCTTCGCCGAATTAAAATTATACAACTTAAGACTAAATCTAAAGAGACTTATCCAATTTTGTTTTATTGAATTTTCATATACTACACATTTCTCAAGAACTATCATAAGCAGTTCCATCATCTCTCTGTCTGTTTCCTCTCCTTACTCCACTCTTCTCTTTCTCTCTCCCATCTGTTTCTCTCTTTATCTCTCTATCTTTCCTCCATACACATACATGCAAGCACTCAACACATTTTTGGTTAGGGAAAACTGTAATAAAAAAATTCACTCCAATGATTTTTGTTTTGGAGAGGTTTTTGCTATAGGGCACATTTGCTCACCAGAAAGACAGAGAGTGAAAGAGAGACAGAAAGTGAGAAATCACCCCCTGGGAGATGGCCACACCACAATCTCTTCTCCTCCATTCTCCTCTCAGGATCTTGTGCACGCATGCACACGCGCCCAGCATGAGGTTAAGTAAGTCACAGGATCCGGGACTTGAACTGCAGTCGACTACACGGGAGTCCAGCGACATAGCCATTATACCAACTGCTAATCCCTCTAATGATCTTTTTTAAGAGTTAGAATATTTGGGCCAAATATTTTTGTCTAATTTTAATATGAACTTCAATTAGTTCTTTCATTTTTTTCCCACACATTTTACTTCTCTCAAATCTGAAATCAGCTTGAGTTTTAGAATAGATATTACATGAGATCCAGAACATTTTCCCTTGGGCTTAATTTGATGAGAAACAGAAGATATTAAATAGAAAAAAATCACCATTAAAGATACGTGAATTGGGACCAGCAGGCGGCATGTAGCTAAGGTGCTGGACACCTCCACATGGCCAACCACGGTTTGAGTCTCAGACTTGGTGGCTTACTTTCTCACTTTCTCTGTGTCTCTCTCTGGTAAAATTAAAATGAATGAATAAATAAATAAAAATTTTTAAAAAGATACATGAATTGAGGATAGGCAGTATTGAATTAAACATCTTTGATCCAGAATGTGAAAGTATAGAAATACCGAGTTGTCAAAAAGTCATGACATATTTTTCTATGTTTTCCTATGCAAAAATGCATCATGACTTTTCCGA
Organism: Tupaia belangeri chinensis; assembly: GCF_000334495.1. Taxonomy (NCBI): domain Eukaryota; kingdom Metazoa; phylum Chordata; class Mammalia; order Scandentia; family Tupaiidae; genus Tupaia; species Tupaia belangeri. The sequence goes on along the minus strand of NW_006160054.1, from coordinate 1,794,892 downwards.
TGATCCAATATGATATTCTTGTCGTATATATTAGTCTAATTTTGAGATTTGCTCAACATTCAATAACAAAACTGACATGTTGCCAATGACTGAAATAATCATTATGATGGTTGGTCAATTACAGCATCTCAGGTAAATATTCTTACATTACCTAAATCATAAATTTGTGAACCAATAACGTTTCAACAGGTTACAAACATGGTTAGATTTTTCTTTTCTGGGGAGAGCTTTTTTTTTTTTTCTTTGCTATAGGGCACGTGCGCTCGCCAGACAGAGACGGAGAGACAGAAAGTGAGAAATCACCCCCAGGGGGGTGATCCCTTCTCCTCCATTCTTCTCTCAGCATCTTGGGCACGCACACACACGCGCCAGGCGTGAATTTAAGCCATCGGGTCCGGGACTCAAACCGCGGTCAGCTACATGGGAGTCCAGTGATATAGCCATTATGCTAAATGCTGGCCCCAAACATGGTTAGATTTTTAAGAATAAACCTTATAAAAAATTTGTTAGAGGTTTTTCTTGCTACAGGGCGCCTACACTCACCAGAAAGACAGAGAGGGACAAAGAGACAGCAAGAAATCACCCCTGAGGGGGGATGGCCACACCACAATCCCTTCTCTTCCATTCTCCTCTCAGGATCTTAGACACACACACACACACACACACACGTGTGTGCCCAGCATGAGTTTAAGCCACCGGGTCTGGGACTCGAACCGCGGCCGACTACATGGGAGTCTAGTGACATAGCCATTATGCTAACTGCTAGTCCCAAGAATAAACTTTATAGAATTTAATCACATACTATCACATAATATTTAATGACTATGAGAATAGATTCTGAATGTAGATGATTTAGGTACAAATTTATTGCAAGCTGTTTATCTTCAAGAAAGTTACAGCAACTTTACCTACACAATTTCAGAACTCTGTTTGCAGGCTAGTTTTCTTTAAAAACACGTTATGTTTTCATGGAGTATGAAATTACTAGTTTGCTGTTATTTTATCTTTATAATAAGGATAACTCTAATGAATAAGCACCCAAATACTTCAGTATAAACTAAAAACATCCCCAAACCTAAAGAACAAAAGTTTATTAATCTCCTTTCCCTCGTATCCCCCTAAGCATATTGAACACTGTCTGAAATAAATGTTGTGTTTTGTCTTGTTTTGTTAGGATTCGTGAACTTCTTTATAGTACTATATTACCTATTGTATTAGAACTTTAGGGACCGGCAGATGGCGTAATGGCTATGTCGCTGGACTCCCATGTAGTCAATCGTGGTTTGAGTCCTGGACCCAGTGGCTTAAAATCATGCCATGCGTGTATGTGTGGATGTGTGCCCAAGATCCCGAGAAGAGAATGGAGAAGGGATTGCAGTGTGGCCATCCCCGCCACCTCCAAGGGGTGATTTCTTGTTTTCTGTCTCTCTCTGTCTTTCTGGCAAGCACATGCGCCCTATAGCAAAAAAACTCTCAAAAAAAAAGAAAAAAAAAAAAGAATTTTATCTGCACACTTTTTTGTTTTTAAGCAGGTTTTTGCCTGAGGGTGCATGCACTGTCCAGAAAGAGAGAAACACAGTGAGAAGGAATGAGAAATCACACCACAGGAGGAATGGTCATGCCACAGTCCTTTCTCCATTCTCCTCCTGGAATCTTGGGCATGCACACACTGGTAACCGGTGTGATTGTCATGCCACTGGGTCCGGGATTCAAACCACAGCTGGCTGTGTGAGAGTCTAGCAATGTAATGCTCTGCCATCTGCTGACCCTCTAGACATTTTTAAAAGCAAGAAAGTCACTTTTAAAAAAGAAATAAAGGGTTGGGAAAATTGTAAACCGTAACTCATTCATTCAGACCTATTTTGTCTAACCACTGTGTGCCAGACTCAGGTAACAGTACAGTGGATTTAGCACCACATGTGATCATGTGACTTTCTAGCTGAGACCAGAATACTATCCAGTGGTGCAGAAAGTGTTCTAACTTGACTCTGTACCATTTCAGATACTGGCTTGTATTAAAGCAGAATTTTAGAAAATCCTGAGGTGTCCTGTGTACCCCAAAGGGCTGGCTTACTTTTTCTACTAATAAAACAAATTTTTAGGGAGCAGGGCAGGTAGCATGGTGGTTGAGGTGTTGACACTCCCACACGGCCAACCATGGTTCAAGTTGTGGATCTGGTGATTTCCTTTCTCGCTTCTCTCTCTCTCTCTCTCTTTCTCTCTCTCTCTCTCTCTCTCTCTCTCTCTCTTTCTCTCTCTCTCTCTGGTCAAATTAAGATAAACAAATGAATAAATAAAATTGAATAAAATAATTCTTTCAAAAAAGATACAGATTTTATCTGCACGTATTTTACAAGCCATGGAAGAACACAAATTCATGTTAATTCTGCAAAAGTGCCTCTGTGTTTGACCATCCACAATTAGGCAGCATTTGCTTTAGTGCAAATATTGTCCTTTCAATTTTGGAAGGAAAGAAAAGATTACATAAGTTAATATAGCACAGAACATTACCCAAGATGAATGTAAAATGTATATTCTCTTTTCTCCTAGATTGTCGTTTGTAAATTTTTCAAAGTAATTTGACTATTTTGGAATATTTCATGAGAATGAAAGAGAAACTGTCAATACCTACTTTATTTCTATCACTATGTGCACCTTCTCACATGACGGCATCTGTTCTTTTGTCATCTAATATGACCCTGTGATTTAGTAAGAATTTCAGTTCTTGGCAATTTGGTAATTTTGCGTTGCTTTCTCACTTTCCTTCTCTCTTTCTGTTCTCTCTGGTGAGTGAGTGCATGTGCCCTGTAACAATTTTTTTTTTAAATAATAATGATTAACAACAAAATATTTTTTAAATCCCCAGGGAATGAGGGGAATTTCTGAAGAAGTCTCTCAGGAGTGCATAAATACGGCCCATGAGAAAGCTTTCATTTTACATGCTCAGCAAATGGGAAGCTCAGCAAGACCATCTCACAACACCATCCATCACCTAAGGGCCCTTCTTCTCCTTCTCAGTGTCCCTTCCAGCTCCAATCCTAGACACGTCAGAGAACTCCAGGGCACTGAACGAGGACTCGAAGCTCTGGGTGGAGAAACGACAAGGACTTTGACTTCCTCCTCGCCCCCTTCTCACCGCCTGTGATTCATTCTAAGGAAGCCTGAATGCGGACGGCACAAGGCAGAGAAACGTGAACTGCTCGTGAATTTGGACAATGTGATGATCAAAGATCAAACTTCTAATAACCAAACATATTTTTGTGACTCAAAGGGCTTCTCACAACCGATAAACACCAGAATACTAGGAAGACAAACTCATTTTATTATGGTATCGCTCCAGTCCTGTTTACTCAATGAAAGGTGCATAACTGAGGTAGTGCTAAATACTAGGGAGGAGTTGGGGGGAATGTGAGAATTGCTTTTTGGAGGAGAAGACATCTGAGAAGGGACTTTGCATTCTGAGATGTGGCCTGACCCCATGGTCAGGGAGAGGGAAGCAAAGGCCCTGAGATAGAGGTGAGAGTGCACGACTGAGGAAGAGCAGGGCCAGTGTGACTAGAGCACAGTAGTTCAGCAGAAGTGGGAACCAGACAGAAATCCACAGGCCCTCCATCGCAGCATCACTTAGGTGCTCATATTCAAAAGCTACCCCTGATGAGAGACTGCTTTTGAGGTCTTGAAGCCATCCATCTTTTTTTCTTTTCCTTTTTTTGGAGAGGTTTTTGCTATAGGGCACATGTGCTCACCAGACAGACAGAGAGAGACATAGAGACAGAAAGCGAGAAATCACCCCCCAGGGGGGATGGTCACGCCGCAATCCCTTCTCCTCCATTCTCCTCTCAGGATCTTGGGCACGCACGCACACGCACCCGGTGTGAGTTTTGAGCTACCAGGTCCGGGCCGTGAACCGTGGTCGACTACATGGGAGTCCAGCGACATAGCCATTATGCTAACTGCTGGTTCCCAAACCATCCATCGTTTTTCAGACATGGGTTACAGATTTCACTATGGAGTGCTTCATGGTGGCTCCTTGTGTTATATTCTTTCAACCCAGTTATATTTCAGTCATACAATAATTATATGGGAATAATTACGTGGGAACAGATTTCACTCCACTCCATTTTCATGTGAGCTGCTGTCCTTTTCTGTCTTTACCCCTGAATCCGATGAAGACATGGATTTAAAAAGAGTTTCAAATTGTTCCTTTTTAACTCTCTTATAAATAAACAATGTTATGAATATAATAAATAGCAGCTGCTCTCTGGCCACTATGTTGAAGAAAGGAAAAAGCAGTATAGATTGGAAAAATGGAAAATGAATGCCCATCCTCACATTTGATTGATGGTTATTGATGTTATTGTTATGCTAGTTAGTTCATCTCTCATTCTATATTTTTTAAAAGAATTATTTTATTTAATTTATTATTCATTATGATTATTATTATTGAATTTGACCAGACAGAGGTAGAGAGAGACTGAGAGAGAAGGAAAGTAAGAAAGCAAGCTGCCACGTCTGGCACTCGAACCAGAGTTGGCCATGTGGGAGTCTAGAGTCTTAACCACGATACCATCTGTCAGTCCCTCTCATTTTATATTCTAATTCTTATTTATCCTAACTCTATTTGCCCAGATCAAGAAAAGCTCTTGATTTTCACATATTTTCTTTATATATATATACATATATACACACACACATTAGGTTTTGGCTATAGGGTGTAAGTAATCATGACAGAGAGAGTCAGTAAGTGGGAAAGTGAGAAATCATCCCATGGAGGAGGGGGGAAGGATGGTGGCCATGCCACAATCCCTTCAGCTCCCTTCTCCTCCTGGAATTTTGGGCACACACACATGTGCCCACCATGTTTTTCAAGCTGCCAGGTCTGGAACTCGAACCACAGTCACCCATGTGGGAGTCTAGTGCTTTAACCACTATGGCACCAGCTGGCTCCCACATATTTTCTTATATCCACTCACATTATTGTAATCTTGTTTCATTTATAATCATTTGAATTAATATTTTAGGATATCTATTGATTATTTAAATATACAAACATTTTAAAAATAGAAAGCAAATTTAGTTTTAAATTTCTAAGTTCATTATTCAGTCTTGCCAAAAGCTATTACGTTCCATTGTATCTTTTTTTATGAGTGTTTAATGTTCACTACAAATGCACAAATACCTACTATACGAGGCACTGAAAACTCAAAGAGGGGAAAAGACTTCATTCCTGTCTTCATGGACCTTATACATTAGTGTGCGTGAAGGAACACTACAAAAAAAAAATTAGGTATTCAGACAAATATAAAAAAGAAATTAAAAACTGTCAAAGGTTATGCTTCTAGAAACCTGTAGGAGGAACTCCCCATACTTACTTTGTGTTTACAAAAATATATTCTTTTTCAATATCTAACAATATATGCTTGTGTTCTATGTGTATATGCCCCAGCAAAACATATTTAAAAAGAAAAAAAGTAATACAGCTACGATACTTAGCAATACAGACACAAGTACCAGAAGACACAAAATTGCTCACAGGCGATAGATAGCAAGGGCGAAGAGGAGGGACAGGATATTTCATTTTTTAAATGATGATTCTTATATTAAGCACTGAATTTTTAAAATGAATTGTCTAGTTTTATTTGTTGTTGTTATTAAATTTTAATTTGACCAGAGAGCAACAGAGATAGAGAGAGGGAAAGTGAGAAAACAAGCTGCCAGGTTCCAGACTTGAATCGTGGTTGGCCATGGAGAAGTCCAACATCTTAACCACCACGCCACCTGCCGGCCCCAAGCACTGACTTTTGAAATGATGTACACATACGACTTGTATTACACATTAAAAGGAAGATTGCCATGTGAGATACAAACTCATTGGGAGACTATAGTAATAATTAAAGCAACAAACAATGGTGGCATATGTTAATGTATCTGTCATCAAAAGAGCACTTTGCCTAAAAGAAGGGACTAACTCATTTGCTAAATGCTTATACTCTTTTGTGAAACTATACTTTATTGTCAATTTGTATCTGTAAGTTACTGTTATATTGGGTTGTCAGGAAAGTCATGATATATCTTTGCATACATACACAGGAAAAATAATATGTCATGACTTTTCTGACAACTCAATATCACTTGTATCTCTGATACACATAAAATAGCAACTGAAATTTATTTTGCCTTTTTTTTTTTGTTTGTTTTTTTGAAAGAGAGATTTTTGTTATAGGACACATGTGCTCACCTGAAAGAGACAGAAAGTGAGAAATCAAACCCCAAGGGGATGGTCACACCACAATCCCTTTCCCTCCATTCTCCTCTCAGTATCTTGGACATGCATGCACATGTGCCTGGTATGAGTGTTAAGTCACTGGGTCCAGGACTCGAATTGTTGTCAACTACGTGGAAGTCTAGTGACATAATCATTACACCATCTGCTGGTCCCAATTTTGCCTGTTTTCTGAATAAACCGCATACATTTTTCGTTAGAAAAAATGTAATGGTGGCATTTATGTAGTCTCTCAATGAGGAAAACCTGCAGATAAGCAAAGATTCAGCTTTCAAAAACTGACAAGACGATTGAGGCAGTGACAGGAGTCGGACACTAAGAAAAACAGCAGATGAACAGAACAGAGAGGCTGGCAGTGCATGATTCACATAGCACTCGCGAGGCCATAAGATAGTCGGATTTTATTTGAAGTGTAATTGACAGCAACTGACACTTCTTCTGATACGAATTCTGAAGAAGTCCATTCTTGTTCTTTTTTTGGAAAACAGATTACAGGATGACAAGAGTAGGGAGAGGGCGACCAGTCTGAAGCCAGTTCTAACAGTCCAGGTGCAAGATCTTAGCAGCTGGAGTAAGGGCACAGCACACGACAGCAGGACCAAGGATGTGGAGAAAAGCAAATACATCTGAGATTTACTCTGGACTCTTATCCAGACCAGAGGGCTACCATCCAAACATGTTAGTGGTGTGATGTTGCCATATGGGGGGACAGACAAATTAAGGATGAATACAAAGCTTCTGGTTTAAATACTCAAAAGGAGCTACAGGGGGGCTAAAATTGCGATATAAAAGTCAGATTCTCAGTAGGAAACAGAGCTTAGGGATAGAGAATGAAAGTTTCTGATGAGAACTTACCGGGTTTGATATGGTCTCTAAGACAGCCAAAGGAAGGAAGTGGCCAGGTAAACAGTTGAGTACAGAGCACAGAGGAAGATTCTGAGCTAGAGAGCTGGAAGCTACCACAATAATGATAATTTTCCTATCGCATGGGAAGAAATAGTACTACTCAAAAATAAACTGTCAGGAAAGAACAGAAGAGGGCCTAACCCTGAGAATCCTAGCTTTGAGACAGGAGGAACAAGTAAAGAAGAGGAGGAAGGACTGGCAAGTTCACAGAAAAGGAGTTTGTAGAGTTTATTTTTAAAAAATTAAAACAAAATAAAATGGAACCAGCAGATACCATAATGGTTATGTCGCTGGACTCCCACGTAGTCGACTGCAGTTCAAGTCTCGGATCTGGTGACTTAAAACTCACTCCAGGCATGTGTGTATAAGTGCCCAAGATCCCAAGATGAGAATAGAGGAGAGGGATTGAGGCATGGCCATCCCCCCGGGGAGTGATTTCTTGCTTTCTGTCTCTCACACAGAGAGTGAGAGAGAGAGAGAGAGAGAACTAACACTACAGTTAGCTCCTTCTAAGTGGCTTTGAAGAAAAGACCAGAATAAGCACTCAGTCAGTTCACTCTGAGGAAAATTTACTCCTGTCCGACCTCATCACTCAGGTTTGGAGGTCTGGCTGGGCTCCATTGTCAAATGCAACAGCCAAAACTGAACAAAGAAACATTTCCATCCCTCTGTTAATCAGGATTCTCAAGAGCCTAACAATGTGACTTTCTTTTGTTGCAAAAGAGAGAGTTTTATATATTCTGTATTGTTGAGTTAGAATTTAAATTTATCAATTAACTTTGCTTGATCAATATTACTCTTCAAACAACTAAAAAAAAAAAGCAGCTTCCAACTTGCACCCACCCGAGCACTTAATGAGTTGGTGTCTAGTCAGTTGTACACTCGTTGTTACAGGGTTAGTCACTCAGTGATTTGTCGAAGCCATTTACCACGGCGATGAGCACTGCGGCACTTATCTCATGCAATTCCAGCCCCGGGATGTGCTTTACGTGGGATGGAATGAGACCGCGGAGAAAGCTGCACAGCTGTGATTTGGGGAAGCACTCCTCTCTGCCAGGTCGGACTGGTGACCTCACAATTGACAGAGATGCTGCCAACCTCCTACATACCCCTAGAGAGTAGATGCAAATTCATTTTGCCATGGAAACAAGATTAACAGAGCAAACTACTAAGGACCATAGCGCTGGTACTCGGAAACATGGAAAATCTGCTGTGACTTATTTTTTAGAATTCAATTAAAGGTCAAATGAATACAATAATTAATGTATTCAACAGTATTTACTAAGGGCATATTACCTGTTCGTGAATGTCCTAAAGACTGATGACCTAAAGTATCTTTACAATAATTAAGATATGTATGTATTGTATAATTGATTTTAAGTGCTCCTCCTACACATTTCATCAACATAAACAAAACGCAGGGTGATATTTTTTCTTCCCATTTTGGACCACTGGATAATTCTCCCTCTTAACCATTCTGAATGAATTAAATAACATCCAAGAAATTATAATGCTCTCTTTTTCCACTTTAAAAGGAGCGATACACTTTGGGACCAGCAGTTAGCGTAATGGCTATGCCACTGGACTCCCATGTGGTCGACCGCGGTTTGAGTCTCGGACTCGGTGGCTTAAACTCATGCCAGGCACGTGTGCGTGCGTGCCCAAGATCCTGAGAGGAGAATGGAGGAGAAGGTACTGCGGCGTGGCCATCCCCCCTGGGGGGTGATTTCTCGCTTTCTATCTCTCTGTCTCTCTCTGTCTGTCTGGTGAGCACACGCACCCTATATCCAAAACCTCTCCAAAAAAAGAAAAAAAGGAGCGATACACTTTGAACAAAGTTCTTTCTCACATGACCTAGTTTCTTTCTTCTTTTTTTTTTTTTCTTTTTTAAGGTTTTTGCCATAGGGCACGTGCACTCAACAGAGAGAGAGAGAGAAAGTGAGAAATCACCCCCCAATGGGGATGACCACACTGCACTCTTTTCTCCTCCATTCTCCTCTAGGGATTTGGGACACACACACACACACACATGCCCAGTGTGATTTTTAAGCCTCTAGGTCTGGGACTTAAACCGTGGTTGGCCATATGGGAGTCCAGCACCTTACCCACTACCCTACCTGCTGGTCCCCATGGCCTTGTTTCTTTACCATGGGATCCTCAATACAAATGTGTGTATTACAGGACTAGTAGATGGCATGTACAATGGTTACATCACTGGACTCCCATATGGCTGACAGTGGTTCAAGTCCTGGACCAGGAAACTTGAAACTCATGCCGGGCACAGGTGCATGAATGCCCAAAATCCTAAGAGAAAACTGGAAGAGAAGGGATTACGGCATGGTCATCCCCCTGGGAAAGGGGGGGGGTGATTTTTCAGTTTCTATCTCTCTGTCTCTCTCTGTCTTTCTGGAGAGTGCACACACCCTATAGTAAAAATCTCTTAAAAAAAATCAACTATGTACTATGGATAGTATAATAGGATATCATACACACACACATAACATATATATGACAAGGAAGAACTTAAAGAATATATTTGACCTTTTTCTTACCAACATTTTCTCTATTCTCTCTTAGTCTTACAGATGTCCCAGCAGTAAGTACAGAGGCTAAAGAAATAATGCAATCTCATGATGATTTTTTAGAAGCTGCCTCGGGAGACTGTACATCTGAAAAGCTGAAATAATATGGTATAAACCTTGAGAACTCAAAGCACTGCATACACCAGACCACAACAGGAATAATACATCCATGCACCACATTTTAGGAAAGGTATTTAAAAAACTAGAGAACACAAAAACAAGACATTAGGGCTCAGTTAGTTCCAAATTCCACCCAGAGAAAGAATCGCTCATCAACATCATTCATAAATATTTAAAATTCTGTTTACACATGTCAATCAACAGTAAGACATTCACTACTTTGACACAATCCAGGCCTCTAGTGGATACTAGGAGAGGTCAGAAAGACCTTTATAAAAGGTCCAGAATGTTTCCTTGCCACTTTTTTAAACCATGAGTTCTGATTCTGCATCTCAAGCACCTTTTTAACTTCAAATATAAATCAGATACTCTTCTGGCTGTGAACCATTTCTGATAAGAAATGGGTTCCCGGTTCTTCCTCATTCTCATTTTACTTGGATATTCTCTAGTTCATAGATGTCTTTCTTAGCCTTAGCAACCTTCGATTCTGAAGTACAGCAGTGAATATTGAATGAAAAATGTAGTTAGCACTCAGGATGAATTGGAAGAAGTTACTATAAGGAAAACAACATGTTAAGAACCTGGCACGGGGCTGGTTAGTAGCATGGCAGTTTAGGGAGCCAAACCCATCGTGGCCTGCTGCAGTTGGAGTCCCAACTATGACACACATGTATGTGAATGCATGTCCCAGGTTCCAATGGGATGGAAAAATGGAGCAAAAAGAAAAGGGCCAGACTAAGGCATGGTGGTCAAGGCAGCTGGATCCCATGTGGCCAATTGCACAGTTCCGGTCCTGGATGCAGCAGCTTGAAGAACACACTCGGGTGTTTGTGAGTTAATTATCCAAAATCCCAAAAGGGGGGCAAGATGAAGAAGAGACTGTAGAGTGACCATTTCTCAAGGGAGGTGATTTCTCTCTTCCTCTTTCTCTGGTGAGTGTGTCCTCTGGCAAATTTTTTAAAAAAAATAAAAGGGAGATAAAATGATTACAGCATGACCATATGCCATTAGAGTGCTTTCTTACTCCCTCACTGGTGAGCCCATGTGTCCTTTAGCAGTTAAAAGAAAAGAAAAGAAAAACAGTCTGGTAAGATAGAAAGTGTTTTCATTTATTATTTTTACTATTCATCATTAGGAAATGTATTTAGCAAAAATTAACATTTATTTGCTATGGACCTTCTCAAAAAATATAACAATTTATTGATTCAATTGAATCCTATATGCCTTTGAAAACCAATTATTTTACCTTCTTACTCAAAGTATTAGTAGCTGCTATGTTGAAGACGGTATGGCTCTTTTGCACCCATGTTTCATTATCACTGTTTACATTTTGCCATTATAACTTGCAGTGAACAGGTATGGCCTCATGTAAAAGAATATACTGGTGATGGGCTACTGCAGGGGAAAGACGACTGCAATAATTCAGACAAAGGTTATCAGTGGTTCGGGCCAGGCTGGTGTATGTCACAGGGCAATCGATCAGATTCAGGATAAATACTGAAGGTAGAGCAAACAGAATACAGTGATGTTTGGATGTGCAGTGTGAAAGAAAGAGAGGAATTCACAAGATGAGGGTTACAAGACTGGGCCTGTCAAATGACACTAGACATTGGACCATCTACAAGATGGAAAATAACGTGGAGAGAGAAGGACTGAGTGAGGAGGAATTAACTCAGCTGTGTTTGGACGTCAGTTTGATAGGTCTATTAGGCTTCATGCTGGAATACCAAGTAGGTTTCTGGAAATGCAAGCCTGTAGTTCAACAGAGAGGAATGAACCAATGTGGAGTCAGTAGTACATAGGCCATGAGACTGGGTAAGATCACCAAGTGAGTGTAGATAAGGAAGAAAAGCCCCCGACTAAACACTAGGACATACAAGTGTAAGGAGGGCCAGCAGGTGGCATGGTGGTTAAGGTGCTGGAATTCCCACATGGCTGGCCATGGTTTGAGTCCTGGACCTGGCAGCTTACTTTCTCATTCTCCCTCTCTCTCTGTCTTTCTCTGGCAAAACTCATGTGAAAAATAATATTAACAATAATAATAATAAATAAATAATTCTTTTAAATAAAAAGTGTAAGGAGATGCAGAAAAGTGTAATAATCATTAAAACAGTCTAACAGGCGGCAATCAGAGCGGGATGATGCCCAGGATGGCAAGTGACAAAAACATATTAAAAAGCAAAGCTGATCCACTAGTCACAACACAGCTGATGATAAGTAGACAAGGAAAATCAACAGCCCCAGGAGAATATTTTTCTTGGGCGGCTCCACATCCTCTTTCCTTTGCAATAAACTATTCTGAAATGTGGACACTTACTTGTTTACAATTTAAAAAAAAAGAGAGAGAAAGAAGACATAACTATCATTTAAGTCCTTATTTCACTAATGCTATATGAAATACAGATTCAGGCCAGCTGAGACTGGAGTGTACTTCAATGTAAAGAATTTTTTCTTAGTGTCTCTTGTGTGTTTCCCTTTCATAGAAGAACTCTATAAATAAACTAACTGTATTTCTTCTCTTCTATTCTTGCAAGTTTTTGCAGTCAAGTTGTTAAAAATTTTGAATATTGATCCCATCATTCAATGAATGAGCAACTACTTAGAGCAACCACTTTTAGCACTCGCAAACTGAATCAGAATCAAATAAACGTTCTTATCTAAAAAATTGACTGAAATTACTGAACACACAGAATCAAAAGTAGACTCATCGTCCTTCCTAGAAATTCTCCTTGCTGACATTATATCTTCTTTTAAACAGTCAGAATTCTACCTAAATATTTGCATTCTGAATGAATAGTTATTTTAAAACATATAACTGACTACAAAGCATCATAATTAAAAGGAAAAAAAGTTACTCAAAATTCTGAAAGGGGAACTAACAGTTGAAGTTCAACTAAAAATGCAAAATGAAGTGAGAAAACTTGGGTCTAAATAGGATTGTACCACCGTGCATTTTATAAAGAGACAATCATTAAGACCCAAGCACCCAAATGAGTAAATGAAACAAACAACTCACGATAGATGAAAAGTACAGAAATAGGTTTGGAATCATGGTCGTTCTTGGCTAGTAATTAAAACAAATGTAAATTCCAACAATCAGGCACAATTTCACTGATTCAAATAACAATATTTAAAAGGAATGTAAGGCTCAATCACAGTGACACAGCTGGTAGGAGCAGCTGTGCCATACTGGAGCCATATGGGAAGGACCAGGGTTCAGATCCCAGGTTGACCTGAACACCATGGGCACCCCCTGATTCCAGAAGACTGAGAATCTGTGTGGTAAGTCAGTCAAGGATGTCTATCTCCACTTCTCTCTCACTTTCTCTTTTTCTCAATAAAATGACAATACAAAGTTGCTGAAAACAAAGTGAACCTGGTACTTTTAAACTTCATTAGTGGCCTCGTAAAATTAGCACTCTCTGAGGAATCCTTTTAGAATAATATTACTTACATCTTTGGATACAGTAACAGCAGTTGTAATTTATTTTTGGAGGTATATTCAAAATAAGATATACTGGGGCCAGCAGGGGTATAGTGGTTAAGGCACTGGACTCTCACATGGTTGAACATGGTTCGAATCTCTGACCAGATGGCTTGAAACTCATATTGAGCCCATGTGTGTGCGTTCTCAAAATCCTGAGAGAATAGAACAAAAGAGACTGTGGCATGGCCATCCTCCCTGGGGGTGATTTCTTACTTCCTCTCTCTCTCTGTCTCTCTCTCTGGCAAACTCACACACCCTACAGAAAAATCTCTCTCTCAAAAAGCAGAATTCATTCATATAAAATCCAATGAGACAAAAAGATACACTACTGTTATTGTCAAAAGACCTTTAGATTTCAGTTTAATTGCTAAAGGTTAAGGGATATTTATGAAAGACGTACTTGCTTTGTTTTATTAAATTCAACAGTATAAGGCATTAAAATATATGTAGACAGATAAAATACATGTATATTAAAATGTATTTTTAAAATATATTAAAGAGGCACCACAAAGTAGCAACCATATGGTATAATATTCACTTTTCAAAACAATAAATGAAATCCTATCAAAGTCTACCATAAAAAAAATTATAAGCTAAATTATGGTATATTCAGAAAAAGCACATCACATAGGCTGTAAAATTAACTACACTGAAATGTATGTGGCAATACTGTAAAATGCATATGATATGTTAAGCTTCTTTGAAAATTATATAAGCATGTGTACATTTCAAGTTAGAACTTTTAAAACGATACAACCATAGGAGGAAAGACTGGTAGTGAAAACAGTATAGCAAAATTCTAACTTCTAACAGTATTATAGGTAGTAAAAATATGAAAAAAATCACTCTTTTTTCAGATTCCTTATTATGTGCTTACAATATTATCATGGAAAATATATATACATGTATACACAAACACATACACACACACACTCTAACCTGTACTTATACCAGCAACATGCAAGCCCCCCGTCTAAATGGCTTTCAAAAATTATCAGTAAACTTGGGACCAGCAGTTAGCGTAATGGCTATGTCGCTGGACTCCCATGTAGTCGACTGCGGTTCGATTCCCGGACCCGGTGGCTAAAACTCACACTGGGCATATGTGCGTGTGTGCCCAATATCCTGAGAGGAGAATGGAGGAGAAGGGATTGCGGCGTGGCCATCCCCCCTGGGGGGGTGATTTCTCGCTTTCTGTCTCTCTGACTCTCTCTGTCTGTCTGGTGAGCGCATGCGCCTTATAGCAAAAACCTCTCCAAAAAAATTAAAAAATTATCAGTAAACTTAAAAGATCTCTTTGATCATCAACCTCAATCCTAGACTCCTTCACTTACTTCCAAAACTAATCACTATTATCAATTTGATCTAATTCTTTCCATATATCATTATATTTTATGCATATACATAAAGATATCCAAAAAAAATGTATAGTATTTAGTGTTTTTTAATATGACACCAATACAGTATATGCAACTTGTTTTGAACTGAAATTCAAAATATACTACAATTGTATTAAAAGAGAATAGTAGAGTAATTTGATTATAACTTTGGAGAAAACCCTCTTAAAAAAATGCAACAATTACATTGAACACTGTAATCAAATATGACCACATTAGAATGTAAAACTGTGGGGCCAGTAAGTAGTGAAATGGTTAAGGAGTTGGACTTGAACTCCTACATGGCTGACCATGGTTTGAGGCCAAACCTGGCAGGCTGTTTTCTCTCTCTTTTTCTGTCTTCTCTCTCTGGTGAGCACACATGCCCTACAGCAAATTAAAAATAATAATAATGATAAATAAAATTAAATGAATAATTCATGTAAAACAGCTCTATCACAAAAATCATAAACAAATTTGGTAAGACTAGAAGGAAACATCTGTAATATATATATATA
>NW_006160054.1:1775153-1779408 GCF_000334495.1 Tupaia belangeri chinensis | reverse complement strand
TTTATTTATTTATTTATTTATTTATTTATTTATTTATTTTGGAATGAAAGAGAGATTTTTGCTATATAGTGCATAGGCTCTTGCCAAAAAGAGACAGGAAACAAGAAATCACTCCCTCTCCAGGGGAAGGACAAACTGCAATAACTTCTCCTCCATTCTTCTGGGATTTTGGCTACACATGCACATGTACCCAATGTGATTTTCAAGTCATCATGTCTGGGACTCAAACCATGATTGACCATGTGGGATTCCAGTGTCTTTACTATACCACCTGCTGGCCCTGGGTTATTAGCTTCTTAAGGGTGAGTTGCTTGATTTCTCTGTATAGTCTTGTTATTAATATTTTGTCTGAGACATAATAGTTTGCAAATATTTTCCCCCACTCTGAGGGTTGTCTCTTCACTCTAATTGTTGTTTACTTTGCTATGCAAAAGCTTTTTAGCTTGATGTAATTCCATTTGTCTCTTTTGAGGATTACTGCCTGTCAGAATGGCTACGGTCAAAAAAACAAACAATGACAAGTGTGGGCATAGCTGTGGTGGAAAGCGGAACCCTTCTACACTGTTGGTAGGAATGTAAATTAGTACCACTATTGTGGAAAACAATATGGAGATTACTCAAAAACCTGCAAGTAGAATTACCACTCTTTTATATTTATCCAAAAGACAGAAAAATACTCTGTCAGAGAAACAAGTATATTTTCATGTTTATTGCAGCATCACTCACAATTGCTAAGACATGGAGCCAACCTAAGTGTCCAAGAACTAATGACTGGATTGAAAAACTATGGTGCATCTATGCTATGAAATGCTACTTGCCCATAAAGAAAAATAAGACCCTAACATCTGACTAAAAGTGAATGAATTTTTTTTAAAAAAAAAAGGTGGAATAATATAGAAAATGTAATGCTAAGCAAAATAGGCCATACTCTAAAAGACACACATTGTATATCCCTGTTCAATATATACCAGATATTAGTATTCTTTGGAAAAAAAAATTGAAGGGAGAGTAAGTGTAGATAAAAGACTATAAGTGAAGTGGAAAATAGGTAGGAAGGACAAAGGAAAGAAACATTTAAAAGACAAAAGAACGTAAAGTCCTCTGTTGAAAATGATGTATATGGGGACCAGCAGTTGGCATAATGACTATGTCCCATGTAGTCAACCATGGTTCGAGTCCTGGACCAGTGGTTTAAACTCAAGCTGGGCACATATGCATCTGTGCCCAAGATCCTGAGAAGAGAATGGAGGAAAAGGGATTGTGGCGTGGCCATCCCCCTGGCGGGTGATTTCTCGCTTTCTGTCTCTCTCCGTCTTTCTGGTGAGCACACGTGCCCTATAGCGAAAATCTCTCAAATAAATAAAAAAAGAAAGAAAGAAAGAAAAAGTAAAAAGTAAATGATGTATATGTACATGGTAATATCCTTGATTTGAGAGTCATGTTGGAAAACATATTGTGCCCAAGAGAGATGTACAATGATAGAATCTAAATAAGAATAAGTTATAAATAAATAAATATTTGATAGATAACCCAGTAGATTGTTGTTTTGGAGAGGTGTTTGCTATAGGGCATGTGTGCTCGCCAGAAAGACAGAGAGAAACAGAGAGACAGAAAGCAAGAAATCACCCCCGAAGGAGGGAGGGCCACACTGCAATCCCTTCTCCTCCATTCTCCTCTTGGGATCTTGAGCACACATGCACATGTGCCTGGCGTGAGTTTAAGCAACCAGATCCAGGACTCCAACTGCCATCAACTACATGGGAGTCCAGCGACATAGCCATTATGCCAATTTCTGGCCCCAGATTTTTTTTTCTTCACGACAATTCACGTGTGTAAACTTGGGAACAAGAGAGAAGTGCCTTCCACGGGGTTTCATCCTGACATGATCCCTTTTCTCCAGTCCTCTAGTTCTCTGAATCATGAGCACCTGCATGTTTTTAACCCACCCCAGAGATCCAAAACTCAGGCTAGCCACCTGGCTTCCGGACCTGCAAGACACATGAGTAATTTGGTAGGCCACTAGACAAATTCTAAATCACATTATAGAAAACTGACAATTAAGGAAATTATAATGACCAATGATAAGAAAAAAATGACCAACTTGACCAATAATCAAAGAAATTAAAAGGAAAACAGTAACAGAATACTATTTCAGTCATCTACTTGGAAATAAGAGAATTAATTAGGGTTTATCAAATTAACAGGTACACTGAAAACTACTGATGGCACAACAATCAGCATAAATACTGAGGGGCAATTTCGCACTATCCTTTTTAAAAATGTGCATATTCAATAGCTCAGCAGGTTCAACAAAAAGAAATACAGTCATGTACCGCGTAAGGATGATTCAGTCAAAGATAAACAACATATATGACAGTGGTCCCACAGATTTTAAAGAGGTTATATCATATAGTCTAAGTGTGTTGAAGGCTATATATCTATGTCTGCATAGGTACACTCCAGGATGTTCACCCAGCTTGAAAACTGCCTAACCATATGCTCAGATTCATTGTTAAGAAACACATGACTGCACTTGCATAACATCCAAGTACAAGACTGGCCCCACCAATTGTTTTTCTTTATTTAAATAAAAAGAAAACCTAGGTGGTTGTGTGCAGCAATTTAATGAGGTGGTCATAAAACGTTTGTTTTGAAAAGATAACTGAGAACAGTCTGGTGTTTACTCCACAACTCTCTCAGTAACCTGGGATGAAATGATACATTTGTACCAGAATACAAAGACTTAGTTGAAGATTTAGGAGATCTAGTGCTCGCTTCGGCAGCACATACACTAAAATTGGAACGATACAGAGAAGATTAGCATGGCCCCTGCGCAAGGATGACATGCAAATTCATGAAGCGTTCCATATTTTTAACAATAAAACTACTGGTGGAAAATGCTGGGGAAACTCTGGGAGATATTGGAGTAGGTAAAGACTTCTTAAATAAGACTCCCAAAGCACAGGCAATAACCCCTAAAATAGACAAGTGGGACTATATTAGACTAAGAAGTTTCTGCACAGCAAAGGACACAGTATCAAGTGTGAACCGACAACCCTCAGAATGGGAAAATATTTTTGTTAAATATGCCTCAGACAAGGGACTGATAACCAGAATACATAGGGAACTCAAGTGCCTTATGTGAAAAGAAATGATTAACCGAATTAAAAGATGGGAAAAAGAGCTGAACAAAAATCTCTTTAAGGAAGACATACGAACAGCCAAAAAGCATATGAGGAAATGCTCAACATCCTTCATCATAAGGGAGATGCAGATAAAAACCACAATGAGATACCACCTAACCCCTGTCAGAATGGCAAAGATTAAGAATATAAAAAGTGATAAGTGTTGGCGGGGATGTGGTGAAAAGGGAACCCTCCTACACTGTTTGTGGGAATGTAAACTAGTTCAACCACTGTGGAGAACAATATGGAGGTTCCTCAAAGATCTACAAATAGAACTACCATTTGATCCAGCAATCCCACTTCTGGGTATTTACCCAAAAGACAGGAGAACGCTCAGTCAGAAAAGTGCTTGCACATCCATGTTTATTGCAGCATTATTCACAATTGCCAAGACATGGAACCAACCTAAATGTCCACAAACTGATGAATGGATTGGAAAAGTGTGGTATATATACTCTATGGAATACTACTCAGCCATAAAAAATAACAAGACCCTGGAATTTGATAGAAAATGGTCAGATATGGAGGATCTATTGCTGAGTGAAGTAAGCCAGGCTATGAAAGAAAGATATTATATGTATCCACTCAATATATACCGACTATCCGCACTCTATAATAGAGAGCAAAAATTCGGAGGACATAAAAACAGTGAAGGTACTTAATGAGAATAGGACAGTGTGGAATGGGGTAAGTGAAGAGAAGAGGATAGAGAAAGATAGCAAGTGAACAATAGAGAGACAGGACGTTAGTGAGAAACAGATAGGGGTTATTAACTGTTGATGATGACATGTATAGTATTCTCAACTGGATTGGTCTGAGAAGTATTTCATGATGGGCAAAGTATTTTTACAAGCAAAACGAGAAATAGCAATTGACTGTTTTATAAAAATAATTAGAATAATAAAAATAATGATTGGGGAAAACAGAAAAGATATGGAATGTTGAAGTGGGGAGATTAATGTCTCTGTACTGACTGACATGCATGGCATTCCCTTTTGAAAAAACAATGTAATACAATGTAAAGTTATATGTAATCCAATGTAATATAAAGAAGATTATGATGATAAAAA
>NW_006160054.1:1749129-1775120 GCF_000334495.1 Tupaia belangeri chinensis | reverse complement strand
GCTTGCTGTCTTTCTCTGTCTCTGCCTCTCTCACTCGAGCGTTAGTGAATAGATTCACTTTAAAAAGAAAGAAAAGGAAGAAAGAAAATTGGAGGACATAAAAGCAGTGAAGGTGCTTTATGAGAATAGGACAGTGTGGAATGGGGGAGGTGAAGAGAAGAGGATAGAGAAAGATAGCAAGAGAACAATAGGGAGGCAGAACATTAGTGAGAAACAGATATGGCTTATTACCTGTTGATGATGATATGTATAGTATTCTCAACTGGATTGGTCTGAGAAGTATTTCATGATAAGCAAAGTCTTTTTACAAGCAAAATGAGAAATAGCGATTGACTGTTTTAAAAAAATAATTAGAATAATAATAATAATGATTGGGGAAAACATAGAAAAGATATTGAATGCTGAAGCAGGGAGATTAATGTCTCTGTATTGACTGACATGCATGGCATTCCCTTTTGAAAAAGCAATGTAATACACTGTAAAGTTATATGTAATCCAATGTAATATAAAGAAGATTATGATAATAAAAAATTAAAAAATAAAAATAAAAAATAAAGATTTAGGAGATCTCTTATCCCATTATCTATCTAATCTTCAATTTCATTTGGTCAGCATTTATATTATATTTTAAAGCTTAAAAGTAATTATTTTAATCAAATTTATTTGCTATATCTTTGGTCTGATTTGCTTCCTAGAATTTAAAATTAGCTTTGTTTGTCTTTCTTCAGATTGTTGCAAATTTATTCTTTCCTCATAAAATACTTAGCACAATATCTAGCAAGCTACCAGTTCTCTTCTCACTTTTGCTTCCTATACACTTCTGAAATTTTTGAAGGCTGTATAGGAAATAAAAGGCTACAAAAAAAAGAACACAACAACAAAAAAGCAAATCAACCCATCATCTCTGTGGGTGTTCATTTTATAGTTACTTTGATCAGTTGGCCATAGGAAGTCGCTATGTACTTATCCATACTTAAACAGGGAAGTGTCAAAGTCCTTTTAAAGATCAGTTCCTAGATGGCATTTTAGTACCAGCATTTGAAGTAAATTTGGGGGACAGAAATATATGTTTTAAAAACTTCATTCATTCATCTAATGGCCAACAGACATTTCCTGAAATTCAGGGAATTGGTTTCATACATTTTCTCAGGTCCGCATAAACAAATTAATGTACAAATTGCACATGAGATACATTGCTACATTAATTCAACATTCTGCATTCATTTAATTTCAAAAATGCGTAAGTACCATTTTGAAAGGTCTAAAGAATTATTTTATGCATTGAGCAAAACGTTTCATCTCCACTTCTCATCTCCAATTTATTTAACATACAGTGATGCTATATACTATGTATCTTACTGATTCTTATAACAGGGTAAGAAAATGGGGCACTGAGAGGTAAAGTATTGGGGTTATTGGAAAAGTCATGACACATTTTTGTATAAAAACAAAGATAGTCATGACTTTCCTGACAACCCAATAAATTGCCTAAGGTTACACAGCCAGTATCAAGTTGGATTTAGAATCAAACCTATTCTCCCTGGCTGCTGAGCACATGCTCCCAATTTCAGGGAACCAAGAGTACTCCAAAGTAATCTTGTTTGTTCTGGCACTTAATTTTCAAATCTTAATGACTAAGTCTCTCTTCCCCCAAACTAAAGGAAAAAAAAATAAATCAGTATTAACTACAGGTTTTTACTAAAAGGAGTATTTTGTTTTGTTTTTAAGTTGTAACATAAAACTTTTTTATTGTAGGTAAAATGTTCACATATTGATAATTTCATACAATTAAATTTAACCAAAAGAAACCATAAACTTAAAGGAAAAAAAAAACAAACAAACAAACAAAAAAAAACCGGCAGTCTTAAAAGACCAAATTCACTATCTGTTTCATCACATTAATCTATATGACTGTAAGTAAGTGATAAAAACTTCATTGGTCCTTGTTTTTCTCACCGTTAACATGGGAGGGAACACTAAGACCTATTGATCAAAGAAAGAATTTAACCTGTTAAAAGTTCTCCTCAACTTCAATGCACGTAACAAACACTGTCTACCCTTTCAGACAACAGTGCCAAAACCCTAATTACAAAAGGTTGACACTTGCAAGGCATTTGTACCATTGAAAATATAAGTCCTCGAAAATATGAAAGCAATATCAGAGAATTAAGACTGAATTGCTCATCCACCCAGAAAACTAAAAGCCAATGGTCCTCATCAGATGCTTATAAAAGATGAAATGGAAGCTTTGAGATCATTGGATTAAGAAAAGAAAGGTTAAGTGCCCTGCAGTTCTGTTTGAAAAGTCAAGCTTTCATGGGCTAATAACACATTTTTAACAACTTGAGCTTCTTCATAATGACTTCACTGGAGCATCCCACCACATGCTACTGAGATGAGATCACCTTGGTTACCAAAAGGATCTTATAGACTAACACATTCAAAGGAGAGACAAAGATATTTGCACAAGGAATAGTATACAAAATGGAATTTCTAAGAAACCCTTTTCTCACCACTTCAGCCACGTCATTTTCTTTTTCAAAAATAAACTTGAAGAGCTAAAAATTGTTAATTAATAAGATGATTAAATCATACTTTACTTTTCATAATGGCTATTCAATAAATGTTGGTCTTGGTTGATAATGACATCAGAATTATTTTCTACTGGCTTGGATTGTAAATGGAGATTACAAAATATAGCTAAATAGTCTTAATTGTAACATTAACAGCTAGACCTTCACAGATCATTGAAGCTTTGTAGTGTTCTTAAATATATTCAATAGTTTGGAATTACTTATTTAAACACTACATAGTTGTTTAAAGGAACACCCATGCCCAATTTGGTTTGCTTTTCCACCATAGGAGCTGTACTAACGCCTAGCAGATAAAAATTAGTATGAATGGGACAAGCAGATGGTGTACTGGTTATATCACTGGACTCCCACGTGACTACCATGGTTCGAGCCCAGATCCAACAGCTTAGAATTCATGTAAGGTGTTTGTTCACGTACCCAAAATCCCAAAAGGAGATTGGGGGAGAAGGGATTATGGCATACCCACCCCCTCTGGGGGGGAGGAGGGATGATTTCTATCTCTCTGTCTCTTTCTCTGCTGAGCAAAAAAAAATCTCTAGAAAAAAATGAGTCTGAGTATCTGTGTAAAGCTTAGTCAGGACAAAGGCATCATTAAGAGTGAAATTAAAGCAACTCTCTATCTTACAAAAAAAGTTTCCTGTCCATTAAATTAAATGAAATTATATACATGAAAACTAATTTTACAAATTATAAATCTCTACAGTAAAGCCCCCTCCTATTCCTGTGTTCTATCTCACAAAATCCTGCCTAAATATTTTTACCTCTATATAATTAAGACTTTCTTTCTTTTTTGGGGAGAGGTTTTTGCTATAGGGCACGTGCGCTCGCCAGACAGACAGAGAGAGACAGATAGATAGAAAGCGAGAAATCACCCCCCAGGGGGTAAAGCCATGCTGCAATCCCTTCTCCTCCATTCTCCTCTCAGGACCTTGGGCACGCATGCACAGGCGTCTGGTGTGAGTTTAAGCCACGGGGTCCGGGACATGAACCATGGTCAACTACGTGGGAGTCCAGCGACACAGCCATTACACTGACTGCTGGTTCCATAATTAAGGCTTTCAATTCAATATAAAAGCTTGGTATATCTTCCTTTGCTATGACTATTAATAAGGTCTCTTATAGAAAATAAGTAAGACAAGAAGCCTAAAATCATATCACCCATACAAATACAAGTTACGACATTGCCTCATGTTTTTTGGGTGGGACTTTGCAATTTTGCTGTGACATTATTTATTCTACTTACCCAACATGTAGACTTTAGATTCAGATATGAGTATGAATACCTTTAGGTTTAATTCAGCAGCTACCCAAAAGCATAAAAACAAATGGCAGTTCTCATTAATTCACTATATGCCATAGTAAACTAACTTAGAATCAAAAACATATGTTTTACTGGATTAAGACTGTTCATTAGTAATGCCACAGACCTCTCCCACAGACAAATTGAGATTAATTATTTTTAACAGAAAAGTGCTTCTAGAAAATGTTATGCCTGTTGGAGTTCAGTATATGAGGGCCAAGAAAACAGGTCAATGTGTTTATTATCTTAGGTAAGAAGCTGAGGTTGGAGGTGAAGACTGGCGTCAACACCCAGTTGGGAGCGCTGTCTCTCTGTCTCTATGTTGTTCATGGAAGATCTGAATAAATAAACGTTAAAAAAAGAAATTTAAAGGGTGTTCAAAAACATTCATGGAAAGTGTATTATGAAAAACTATGCATGGATTTTAACTGTTTTTACATCAAAAGTACACGTGCACTTTACATTTATTTTTTCCACAAATGTTTTGAAGCTGCCATGTACATTTTAAAAAAGTAGGGGGGAAAAACATTTATATACAGGTATATTCATGAATTAGCATAGATAGATAATCAGTAAGTAGAACTCTGACAACTTACAAGTGGATCAATGCACTGTGCAGTGGTGAGCCAGATCTTAGATAATAAAATAATTTTCTCCATGTTAAAATAGACCTCAAAGGCCATAATTGATTTTAAAAATACCTTTGTTGATTTGCTACAGAGTGACGTTTAAAAACATTCACCAATTAATTTAAGTTTAAATGGGTAAGCTTTAATTTTATTGTTGAAATGTACTATTAATTAATTACACTGACTGAGAGTTTTCTCTACATCTTGCCCAAAGATCCCCTTGACGAGAATAATCTAGAACTATTTAGGCATTAGCAGAAATGACTAGATTAAATGATTATCTAAGAAATTATTTACTTTTGCTTATTTCCAACTTTACTGTTTGATTTCTAACAATCTTGAAAAACATTTCTTTTCCATGTTTCACAGGTCAAGCTGAGACAGTATGTAGATCTGACACGAAGGTAACTAAGAAGAGGGTAGAAGGGAGAAAAGAATTTAGCTCAATTCATGCACATGCACAGACACATATGCCCACACACACACACACACACACACACACAACACAACACACCGATTGTTATCATTTGCCAGCGCAACCTGTGACCTCACTAAACTCACTTGTTAGCTTTAGCAGCTACTTCACAGATTCCTTACAACTTTCTGTGTACATGATCATTTTATCTGCAAATAAAGACAATTTTTTTTCTAATTTAAAAAATTTGCCAGAGGACACATGCACTTATCAAAGAAAGACAGAGAAGGCATGGGGAGTGGTCATGCCACAATCCCTTCCCCATCTCTCCCTTCTTCCTTTTGGGATTGAGATTTGGGGCACATGTGCCTGGCTGTTTCTCAAGCTGCAGGGTTTGGGGCTCAAACTGCACAGTCTGGCATGTGGGATACAGCAGCTTTAACTACCTCACCACAAGTTGCCCCTATGTCTTCTTTAACTTTCAACAAGCAACCCCCCTTTTTTCTAATCTATTTATTTTTTCCATTCAATTATATCATTTATTCTCTTCAGTAGAGTGCCAGTGTAATTTTGAATATAAGCGATCAGAATGGACATCCTTTACATATTTCCAACAACAGGAGAAAATATATGGTTTTCCAAAATTAAAAGTGATGCTAACCCTGGTCCTTTTGTAGATACCCATTAATAACTTGAGATAGTTACGTTTATTACAAATGTACTAACAGGTTTTATCATAAATGAATGCTGAATTTGTGTTACTTTTGTGCATCTTGTTGGCATTATCATAGTTTCCTCTTTCATTTGTTTCATATGGTGAGTGACACTGAGAGACGACTCATGTTAAGCCATCCTTGCATTTTTGTGATAAATTCATATGGCTGTGATGTTCTTTGCTTTTTACCTATTGCTGACTCTTAGTTGCTACTATTTGTTAAGGATTTCAATGTTTATGTTTATATGGGATTATATTTTTTAAAGAATTATTTTAATTTTATTTATTCATTTATTTGTTTTAATTTGATCAGAAACAGACAGAGAGAGAGAGAAAGAGGGAAAGTGAGAAAGCAAGCTGCCAGGCCTGGGAATCAAACCGTGGTCAGTCCTGTACCACTAACCACCACACCACCTGCTGGCCCCTATCTTTTTTTAATGTCAGGATAATTCTGGTTCCATAAAAATTGTTTGGGACTTCCTTCTTCTCCCCTTTCAAATTACTGGAAGAATGTGTAGCTTTCCCTTTGATATTTGACAGAGATCCCCAATAAAGCCATTTGATTCTATCACTGTTTCTGTGGAAGAAATTTTAACTATAAATTCAATGATAACATACATAAGTCTGCATAGATACTCTACATTTTTTTCCTTAAAAAGGTTGTTAATACATACCTATCAAGGAATTGGTCCCTTTCATTTAATGCTATAAACCTTCATGTGATAAGATGGTTCAGATACTTCCTTGGTATCATTTTAATTTCCAAGAAACTGTAGTAATATCTCTTAACATCACAACTTATCTTTCCCCTCTTTTTTTAATCAGTCTAGTTAGAGAAATATCAGTTTTATTTTCATTCCAGAAAATTTATCTTTTTCCACTGTTTTTCTGAAAATTTTAAATGTTTCATTAATATCTGCTCTTACCTACATTATGTTTTCTTCTCTATATTTTGGGAGTAATTTGTTATGCTTTTTCTAACTCAGGATGGACCTGTCCTTTTTTCTAACATAAGTTTTTTTGGTTTTGTTTTTCTTTAGTTTGCTACAAGGAGTGTATACTTGGCAGAGAGAGACAGAGAGAGAGAGAGGAAAAGAGATAAAGCATCCCCCCCAGGGAGATGATCATGCTACAGTGCTTTTGCCTTCATTCTCCACTCCAGATTTTAGGCACACATGCACATACACCCAGAATATCTTCCAAGCCACTAGATCCAGGACTCAACCTACACAGTTGACCATGGAGGATCCAGTCGCCTTAACTATCATGCATTGTCTGGCCTTCTAACATAAATTTCCCCATAAGCATTGTTTTAGCTGCATCCCACAAGTTTTGATATATGTGTTCTTATTTTCATTCAGTTAACCTATTTCTAAGTTCTTTGCAATATTTTTCTTTGACGTCTATTTTTAGTCAGGTAGTGTATTGTTTCATTTCTAAATTTACAGTTTTCAGATATGTTTTTGTTGTATTTCTATTACATCCAATGGCACAGTATCATTTCATATCTTTTTTGTTATTGATTTCCATTAAACTCAGTGTTGCAAAGAAACATACCATGATCTGTTGTCATTTTTAATCTGTGGAGGCTAGTTCAATGGCCCAGCATATTATCTTCATGACTGTTCCATTTGTAACAGATATAAAATCTTCTGTCTCAGTCAAGTAGGCTAATGGTTTTGTCCATTGTTTCCCTGAGGTGTTGTTGTTTTTTTTTTTTTTTTTTTTTTTCCTGCTGCTCTATCAATCACTAAGAGATGAGCCAAGATTAGAAGAGAAAGCAGGGCTAGCCAGTAGTACAGTGGATAAAGCAGTTGTTTCACCTGGCTCACTGTAGTTCAAGTCCCATACCCAGCAGCTTGTAAAACTGGATGGGTGCACATGCATGCCCAAGATCCCAAGAGTGGAATGGAAAAAGGACTGTAGCATGATCATCCCTTTGAGGGATGGCTTCTCACTTAGTCTCCCTTTGTCCCTCTTTGGCAAGTGCACAGGCCCTGTAGCAAGTGAAAAAAAAATTTAAAAAGAGAGTCTAACAATACCAGGAGTTGGCTGGATAGATGTGGGAAAATAAACGGCCTAATGAAGTATTATAATAACCATGATGAGCAATTTGGTAATATTTAGTAACTGTGGAGATGTGTATGAATACAAGTCAAAACTAGGTAAGTTCATACTCAAGGGAATCTCTTGCACATGTACACATGAGACTTACAAAAGGATGATAATTATTGTATTGTTTTTGTTATTCCAAGAACAAGAAAATGAGAAAAAAAAATGAACATTCATCAATTAGGTAATGGAAAAATAAACTGCACTGTATGCAAACAATTAAATAATTATTGTAATTTAATAAAAGATATACTACTGCATATGTTCATTTTTTTTTGGGGGGGGGGGTTTTTGCTACAGGGCATGTGATCTCGCCAGAAAGACAGAGAGAGACAGAAAGAGAGAAATCATCCCCTAGAGGGGATGGCCACGCCGCAATCCCTTCTCCTCCATTCTCCTCTCAGGATCTTGGGCACTCACACACACGCACACGCACGCGCCCAGCATGAGTTTAAGCAACCAGGTCCAGGACTCAAACCGCATTTGACTACATGGGAGTCCAGCGACATAGCCATTATGCTGGTCCCTGCATATGTTAATTTTAATAAATCTCAAAAATACAATATGAAGTCCAAAAAAAAACAAGTTCTGAAAGGAATTGAACAGAGGTTTTTTACCTTAGTGTGCGTGTACTCGCCAGAGAGACAGAGAGACAGAAAGCAAGAAATCACCCTCCAAGGGGGATGGCCACACCGCAATCCCTTCTCCTCCGTTCTCCTCTCAGGATCTTGGGCACGCACGCACACACGCCCAGCATGAGTTTAAGCCACCGGGTCCGAGATTCGAACCGTGGTTGACTACATGGGAGTCTAGCGACAGCCATTACACTAACTGCTGGTCCTAAAAGTAAAGTTTTTAAGACATGGTAAAATGGTACTATTTGTGAAATGTAGGTATTACCTATATTAAACTGTGATTTTCTGTATGTTCAAATAGTTTAGATATAGGTATCTTTAGTCTTTGAATGACTAAAAGATTCATGGAAAAATGTACCAACATTATGAGCATGTAATGCACAGAAGAAACACAAATTATGGAAAAAAATTAAAAATTCATAAATTATGTTTGAACATAACAAAAATGTTAACATTCACATAGATAAAGACATGAGAAAAGCGGCACTTCTAGGTAACAGTTTGTGACAGTGTAAATTGGCCTAGCATTTTTAGAAAGTGACTTGGCAAGACATCAAAATTTCAAAAGATTTGGCCAGCAAGGTGACATGGTGGTCAAGGCAGCTGGATTCCATATGGCCAACTGAGCGGTTTGAGTCTCAGACCCAAGAGGCTGAAACACATTTGTGCATGTGTGTGTGCCTAAAATCTAGAGAAGAGAATGGAAGAGAAGGGACTGCGGTATGGCCAATCCCCCTAAGGGGTGATTTCACACACTCTCTCTCTCTCTCTCTCCCCCACTTTCTGGAGAGCACATGTGGCCTAGAGCAAACTAAAAAAAAAAAAAAAAATTTTTCAAAGGCAATTTTTGTGCCGCCTCAAAACTATATATTTCTAGAAACAGAAATATATATCATTTCTAGAAATAGCTCTTGCAGATGTAGCCAGTTATAAATTGTGGAATTATTGTGGAATTGTTATTTCTGGCCTATGCCAAAGGAGTTAAGATCTCCTCCTAAATTTGTCAATAGTTTATCATTCATTCAAATTAATGTTTGTGGTTGATAGGAAGTAGGTGTCAAGATTCTGTCTTCCCACGTGGATGTCTAAGTTTTCCAGTATCCTTTTCAAACACTAGTTTCTCCATTGAATTATGTACATAACTTTACTGAAAAATAAACTAGTCATATCTGAGTAGGTTTCTGGATGCTTTATTTTATGTTTCTTTGAGTCAGTACCAGATCGTCTTATTACTGAAACTTTACAGTAACACTTCAGTAAGACAGTAGAAGTTCTCCAACTTCGTTCTTTGCAAAGTGATTTGACTTTTCTAAGCACTCTGCAGTTCTGTGAGTATTAAATTTTGCTTGTTGATTTCTACCCCAAAAGTGTGATTTTTTTTTTTTTACAATTCTGAGAGCAAGAAACCTGTAAGTGAATTTGGAAGTAACTGACATCTTAAAACTTGAGTTTTCTGATTCATGAGCGTGCTATATTTCTCCTAGTACTTGGGTATCCTTTAATTTCTGTTCTTACTATTTTATAATTTTCCATACACAGATACAGCAGATATTTTGTTAAATGTCTAAGTATTCCACATTTTCAATGGCATTTTAAATGACATTTTATACATTTCTATTTCTAATACAATTTAGCAGTACTGTAAAGAAAGGATACTTAATTATTTGTACAGGCACATTGTATTCTGTGGCCTGGCTAAACTCAATAGTTTTAGATGGTCTACAAAGACCATCATGTTACATATAACAAAGATAGCTTTACTTCTTCCTTTACAATATAATTTTTTTGTAGTTTATTTTCTTGCCTTACTGAACTGGACTGCAATTACAATGATCAATGCGGGTGGTAAGATGTTTGCTATGTTTCAGATTTTAAGGCAAAAATAGTGAATATTTTGCACTTAAATACAGTATTAGATGTGGTTCTTATACATGCCCTTTATTAGGTTAAGAAAGTTTCCTTCTACTTCTGATTATCAGACAGTTTTTACCGTAAATTTATCACATTTTAATTTCATCAAATATTTTTCTGCATCTATTAAGACTTTCACTTTTTTTCCTATTTCATTCCAAATTCACACAGTGAATTACAAAGATTTTTCAAAGGGCAAAACCATAAATTACTGGAATAATCTTTTATAAATTGCTGAATTTGATGTATAAAAGTATGTGTCAGAAATTTTTACATCTATATTAATGGAAGATATTGGTCTATAGTTCCTTCTAATATTTTTACCTAGTTTGGAATCAGGGCAAAACTGCCTCATAAAATGAGTTGCATACTGTCCTTCTTTTCTCTTCTCAAAGAGTTTGTGCAGAATTGACATTATATAGTCCTTAAACGTATGATAGAATTTATATGTTAAGCCATTTTAGATAGAGATTATACTGGCGGGAAGATTTTCAAATATATGTAAAAATTCTCATTACTAACAGGGCTATTCAGATTTGCTAATTTTTTCTTTCAGTGATCTTTGCTGTATTGTGGTTATGTGTTCATTTCACTGAAGTTGCTGAATTTATTGTCGTAAGGTTGTTTATTATTTTCCTTTATTATCTCTTTCATGTCTGTTGTACCTGAAATGTCTCCTTTACTCTATCACGTATATGGAGCATTCTGGGTTCTACTCCCCCTGCCCCCACAGGTCACATGCGCTCGCAAGAGACAGAGAAGAGGGAAAATGAGAAATCACTCCCCAGGGGGGTTGGTCATCCTGCAATCCCTTGTCCATTCTCCTCTCAAGATTATGGGCACACACATGCCCAGACTGATTTTGAAAGCCTCCAGGTCCGGGACTTGAGTCCAGCACCTTAGCCACCATACCACCTGCTGGCCCTACTGTTATCTTAATAAACATGAGATTTATGAGTTATTTTGATTTTTTGAAAAACAATAACTTATGGTTTAATTTTTATAGTTTAGTTTGTTTTTTTTTACTAATATTGGCTCTTTTATTTCTTCTATTCACTTTTGGTTTCACTGTTTTTTTTCCTAATTTCATCAAACACAAGTTTAGGTCACTGAATTAAAATCTTTTCCTTTTATATACATTTAATGCTATACATGTTCCTCTATGAATCATATTAGCTGCATTCCATACATTATGATATATTGTATTTCATTTTCATTCAGCTCCTAATATTTGTAATTTTCTTTGCAATTTTTCCTTGACCAATGTTATCTAGAAGTGTATTATTTAATTCCGAAATGGCTTATTATTTTTTAGGTAACTTTCTCTTATTGGTTCCTAATTTAATTTTGTTGGGGTGAGAAAACTAGTTAGTACAATTTCATACCCTTTTATCATCCCCCTCCCCAGGAGGAATGGTCACACCACAATCCCTTCTCCTCCATTCTTCTCTCAGGATCTTGGGCACGCAAGCACACGTGCCCGGTGTGAGTCCAAGCCAACTAGTCCGGGACTCGAACTGAAATAAACTACATGGGAGTCCAGCAACATAGCCATTACATCAACTGCTGGTCCCCCTAGGACTTCTCTTAAGCTGTGAGGTAGGACATATACACAGATTTTTTGTGTTTCTTTCTTCTCAGAAATCTGCCCTATACTGCCTTTCATCAGGGAAAAAAAAAAAAATGACAGCTATAAATATAGATACACAGATACATCTTTACAGATAAATAGATAAATCCATCTATATAAAGATCAGAATATATCATACAAGGAGACTCTAAAAAGTTTATGGAAATGAAATGAAAAGATAAAAATTAAAACCATAAAATTTATTTTTCAACATAAGCTCCATCAAGTTCTAGACACTTTTGTAATGGATGCCAGTCAGATAGTCCATCCTAGAGAAGCGAGGGTCCTGGGAATTTGCCCAGGTATATGTAGTTATTAGTGACATGATTAGCTAGGGAAAAAATAGGTGCCCTTTACAGATTTTTTTAAAGATTGGGAAGTAAAAATAAATCAGAAGGTGCCAAATCCAGACTATAATGTGTGTGCCTAATGGTTTCACATTGAAACTCACAAAATTGGCCTTGTTTGAAGAAAGAAATGAGCAGGAGCACTGTTGTGGTAGAGTTGGACTTTCTGGTGAAGCTTTCCCAGGTGTTTTTCTGCTAAACCTGTTAATTTCATCAAAACACTAATTACTGTCCTTTGTTCCTCCAATAAGTCATCAAGCAAAATACTTTGGGCATCCCAACAAATGGTTGCTCTTGACACATCTACTTTTCCTTTACTGGATGGATCTTGGTAGCCATTGGTTTGATTGTGCTCAATCTTGAAGATCATAGTGGTAAAGTCATGTGTTCTCTCTCATTACATTCTCTTTTTTAAAATGTTTTTAAAAGGTTTTTGCTATAGAGTGCGTGCACTCTCCAGAAAGACGGAGAGAGACAAAGAGACAGAGAGCTAGAAATCATGCCCCAAGGGGGATGACCACACCACAATCCCTTCTCCTCCATTCTCCTCTCAGGGTCTTGGGCACACATGCACACATGCCCAGCGTGAGTTTAAGCTACCGGGTCTGGGACTCGAACCGCGGTCGACTACATGGGAGTTCAGCAACATAGCCATTACGCTAACTGCTGGTTCCTCTCATTACATTCTTTGAGGGAATGATTCAAGAACTTGATCCTACTTGGTTAACATGTCCATTGAAAGCTCTGTTCTGGTCTGCAGCTGATCTGGGTGCACCATTTTTGCCACCCATTGAGCAGAAAGTTTGCTCCACTTGAATTTTTCAGTCAAAATCGCATAGGTTGTACCAACTGCAATGTCCACAGTCTTGGCTCCTAATTTTTCCTTGCAAAATTGTTTTGGGTGGTCTGCTACTACGTGTGTTATCCTTATCATCTCATTGTTTCTGGAAATGAGTTATCAATTTATAAATGCTGATTAACATTTTATAAACCATTCATGATTTAACCATTCTTCTGAATAAGTTTTAATATTAATTTGATGTTTTTTACTTCAGTTTTAGCAGATTCACATTGCTCTGAGAGGAGGTCTTTTCAAACTTATCTTTCTTTGTGTCTCAAACTAGATCCTGTTCAGACACGTTATGAGAAGGGTTTATTTTGGTGCCCTCCCCTGCAAAAAAAATGAACTCATGTATGAGTTTATGTATTTTCCATGAACTTTTTTTTTGGGGGGGGGTTTGCTCTAGGGTGCGTGCGCTCACCAGACAGACAGAGAGAGAGACAGAAAGCGAGAAATCACCCTCCCCAGGGGGGATGGCCACACCGCAATCCCTTCTCCTCCGTTCTCCTCTTGGGATCTTGGGCACGCACACACATGTACCTAGCGTGAGGTTTAAGCCACCGGGTCCAGGACATGAACCGCGGTCGATTACATGGGAATCCAGCAACATAGCCATTACGCTAACTGCTGATCTCGAATTTTCCATGAACTTTTTGAAGACTCTTCATACATATAGAAAAATAGAGAAATATAATCTGATTGATTTTCTCATTTCTAGTTTATCTTGTCTAGAAGTAGAAGTTTCCATAGTATTTAAACATTTTTATTTCACTCATACATTTTTTCAAACCAAATATCGATAGGAAATAAAAAGCAATGGTGCTGATCCAATCAAAATTTTGGTGAAGAGTCTGGAGTTCACTTTCTAATCCAGACACAGTCCTCTTTGCCCTGAAACCTGACACACAGCAGTTTCTGACACAATACTTAAGAACTTTATAGCATTACAGAACCCAATCTTAAAGCCACTTCTATGAATAAAGAGTATCAATTAGCCCTGAAATCAGCACAAAATACCTTTATCATATACACAACCCCCCCACCAAACACACACACACACACACACACACACACACACACACACACACACATACACACACACACAGGGCTTTGAGCTTCACTTCATTCCTTACCAGTTGCCTGACGTGGATGACTTATTTAATCTCCCTTAGCTTCATCCTTTTTATTTATAAAACTGAGTGACAGTATGTATCTTTATGGGTTTCTGTCAACATTAGCTATTACCTTATGGTAATATGAGTGTAGCATACAGCAGTGGTCAATAAATAGCATCTATTATATTTTGGGCATCTGTCTCTGTTTTTAAAACTCCATACAAATACACGGGGACCAGCAGTTGGCATAATGGTTATGTCGCTGGACTCCCATGTAGTCTACCGCAGTTCGAGTCCCAGACCCGATGGCTTAAACTCACACTGGGCATATGTGCATGTGTGCCCAAGATCCCAAGAATGGAGGACAAGGGATTGCAGCATGGCCATCCCCCACAGGGGGTGATCGCTCACTTTCTGTCTGTCTTTCTCGTTCTGGCAAGCATACGCGCCCTATAGCAAAAACTTCTCAAAAAAAAAAAATCCATATAAATACAATAGCAGAATATCTACTAGCAGATTTTCCTTTATTGTTTTAATAAAACAAAAGGCAGAGGTGTCACATGCTACCTGTCTCTGTAGGTATGATCAATGGAAGGATCTAGTACTTTTTCTGTTCCTTATACTATGTTTTTTTTTTTGAAGATGTTTTTGCTATAGGGCATGTGTGCTCTCCAGACAGAGAGAGAAAGAGAGACAGAAATCGAGAAATCACCCCCCAGTGGGGATGGCCACACTGCAATCCCTTCTCCTCCATTCTCTTCTTGGGATCTTGGGCACTCATGCACACACGCCCGGCGTGAGGTTAAGCCACTAGGTCTGGGACTCGAACCGCAGTTGACTACATGGGAGTCCAGTGACATCACATTACACCAACTACTGGTCCCCCTTATACTATGTTTCTTTTTTGTTTGTTTGTTTGTTTATTATTTGGAGAGACTTTTGCTATAGGGTGCATGCAATTGCCAGAAAGACAGAAAGACAGAAAGGAACAAATCACCCCCCGGGGGGACGACCAGGCCATAATCCCTTCTCCTCCACTTTCCTCTCGGGATCTTGGGCACTCACGCACACGCACCCAGCGTGAGTTTAAGCCACTAGGTCTGGGACTCGAACCGCAGTTGACTACATGGGAGTCCAGTGACATAGCATTACACCAACTACTGGTCCCCCTCATAGTATGTTTCTTATGGTGGATAGATAGTATACTATCTACCACTACAATGGTACAGAAAGCTATTATTATTTTTTATTAATATAAATTTTACTAGTACTTCCAAAATATGTCATTTAAAGAGTATCCCAAATAATTAAAAGGTCAAATAGGCATGTCAAAATTCCTGCTAAGGAAGTAAACTTAGAGATTATTATTCTTCCCCCCCAAAAAAATCACGATAGGATTCCATTACATAGCAACATACTGCAGACCCCTTAAAATATAATTTAGTTAACGGAAACTTTACTTACACATAAGCATTTGATTTGTTGGAGGCCACTTGTTTCCTTAAAAATGTGTAGCCATATACAAAATAATTTCTCACTGCAGTTTATATATTGTAAAGTACTTGAAACACCTATGCTATCATCATGGTTATAACCACTTACATTACTGGAGTGGTTCTCTACTGTTTTCCCTTTTACTTATTATCATACTTTTTCTTCAACTCTTCAAGACTAATTTATTGAAATCCATTTCAGAATAAGGAACAGGAGGTGAGATCAGCAATAAATACAGGATTGAATGCGTATCTTCTAGAGGAAGGAGTAATGGAAAGAAACGAGAGAAGGATTAAGTAGACCGTTGATTATGCAGTTCCAATATAGAGTCTGATGTATTCTCTTACAAGCCTATGGTGAGTTATTAATAGGTTCAGAACATGAACACGCACGACCATGTGACCGCGGACCCAAAAATTGGACACTGTGCAGTTGCAGAGACTCCACAGCCAAAGGCAGGAGCAGCCAAGTTATTAGAACACTTACTAAAATACTACAACTGAGCTAACTAGAGGCAAAAGCTTGGAGACCTTTTAAACCATATTAATGTGCCGTGTTAGGCTGTCCCCAAGGACGCTTTAATATGTTATTCCAAAGCATTTCAAGTGGAAATAAGGGGGTTCCATATTTTTAGGCTTAAAATATACTCTAAATATGCATCAGTAGGTTAACTTGTCCTCTTTTATCTTTCCACTCTCTACCCCCTTTCATGATTCTGCCTCCCTTATAGGAAGGTCTTGTCAATTCACACAAGTTAAGCACATTCTTGGGGCCTGACAAGGAAAAGAAACTACAGAAACTGAAAATGAAAAATAAACTATCGTGG
The DNA here is from genome assembly GCF_000334495.1 of Tupaia belangeri chinensis. Taxonomy (NCBI): domain Eukaryota; kingdom Metazoa; phylum Chordata; class Mammalia; order Scandentia; family Tupaiidae; genus Tupaia; species Tupaia belangeri. The sequence goes on along the minus strand of NW_006160054.1, from coordinate 1,758,556 downwards.
AATTAAATTAGTAATGAAATCTATTTATTCAGTTTTAACAACTAAGATTTTGAACCTGATTTTCCAGTGACATTTGTATGTTTGTCTTATCCATTTGTTTCTAATTATTCCAAAGCTTTTTTTGTGCTTTATGGTGTGTGCATGTGTGTGTGTGTGTTTTATTTTTTAAGTTTATTTTATTGATTTATTCTATGAGCAAGAGAGACAGAGTGAGAGAGACAGACAGACAGCACCACCAGCAGGGTCTCAACGCCGTGGTCCAGCCCCAGCTTCAACCAGCTGTAGATTACAGACAGACACATGATGAGTAGTATACTCAGGGAGGTCTCTGGATACGAACTGGGAAACTTCTCATTTGAGTCAGAGCAACACATTTTACTGGTGTGCCACCGTCCGGTTTCCTGATAAAATTCTTAGGCATCAATTCGTATCTCAAAGCTTAGACTGAATCCAAGACTTACACTGATGAAAATTAGTTTAATCTTGAGGTAGACAAAACTTAAGCAGAGAAATTAAAGACATTTTTTAAAACTATAAGAAGCTTTCCTGCATATATTTCAATATAGTAACAATTCAAAACCAACGACTTAGATATTACCATTTAGATAATAATCTATTTTACTTCCTGATCCATAAGGAAAACAACTATGACTAGGCCTTCATAATATTTACTTCCTAAAATGACAGCAAATCCACATTTGCTTTCACATCAAATTTCATCAATTTCAAAATGTTATCAGTAGTAGTATTATATACTTCTATGTGACAACTGCAAAAGTGATAAAAATTACTTATTGGAATTAGCTAAATACAGTATTTCTACCCTTATTAGGGTTCTTTACATCATTATTAAATTATTATCTAATAAATTAACTATATAAGGTCTTTTATTTTCCTAACATTTTCTCATCATAATTCCCACAGTTAAGAGGCATTCTTAAAATTCACATTACCAGCTATAAAACACTGCTTTCAATTTTAATAAAAGGTACTGTTCTAGAGCTCTCGGATCATTTAGGCAAGCAATAATTTGGATATAAGCTTATATTTAGAGAATAACTCTGAATGCCTTTTGAAAAGGTTGATTTCATTAGTCTGTATTCCATTTTTTACTTGATTGAATCTTGACCTTCACAATCATTATTTTTGCTTGCTTGCTTTTTTCATAGCAGTGAAATGGCAGTGGAGCCTGATACCTGGGTTCATGTCCTAATTCTGCAAAGACACTGATGACTGTGCCACTTCCTATTTTGTATGCCTCATCTGTATACTGCCAAGTGAGTAGTTTGGATTACCTGCTCTCACAATCCTCTATAAAAGTTAAATCTTGTCAATAGTTTGAAATTCTCCATTTCAAATATTACACTTACAGTAGCTAATTCATTCCTTATTAATCAATAGGATGCTCAAAAGTCTCCCCTAAAGACTGTTCCAGTAATAACCATTTTCATAAAGTAAAAAGCTTTTGTGTTTAGATGGAACTCTTCCAAAATTGAATTCTAAATTAAGCAAACATCTGTCAAAATTCCAAGTTCTCTGCAGGTATTGGCAATCTGATCCTACAATTAATATACAAATGCAAAGAATCTAGAATAGCCAAGCCAATTTTGAATAAATAAAATCAAACATGAAGAGACTTAAATTTCCCAAATTCAAAACATACTATAGGGAACCAGCAGTTAGCGTAATGGCTATGTCGCTGGACTCCCACGTAGTCGACCACGGTTCACGTCCCGGACCCGGTGGCTTAAAACTCACGCCGGGCGCGTGTGCGTGCGTGCCCAAGATCCCGAGAGGAGAATGGAGGAGAAGGGATTGTGGCGTGACCATCCCCCCTGGGGCGTGATTTCTCGCTTTCTGTCTCTATGTCTCTCTCTGTCTGTCTGGCGAGCGCACGCGCCCTACAGTGAAAATCTCTCCAAAAAAAAAAGAAAACATACTATAAAACCACATAAATCAGTACTGCATGGTAATAGGTTAAACATATAGATCTTAAAATAAACTCACATTTACAGTCAATTTACTTTTATTTGTCTTTTTCTTTTTCTTTTTTTGGTTTTGGTATAGGGCTTGTGTGCTCGCCAGTGACAGACTGAGAGAGGAAAAGTGAGAAATCACCCAGCCCAATGGCCAAGCTGCAATGCCTTCTCCATTCTCCTCTCAGAATTTTAGACACGTACTCGCATGCACTCAGTGTGTGTTCAAGCCACCATGTTCAGTACTTGAACCATGCAGTGAGGATGTGGGATCTGGCTGCCTAACCTCCACACTACCTGCTGGCCCCTAAAGTCAATTTCTTTTTACCAAAGTGCTATAGTATTTCATAAGGAAAATGCAGTCTTTTAAACAAACAGTCTGAGAAGCAACTGAATTTATACATGAAAAAGATTCATTTAGATCCTTACCTCACACTATATACAAAAACTAATAAATAGTAGGCTTAAATGTAGAAACCAACATTACAGAACTTATGGAAGAAAATATAGGAGAAGATCCTTGGGACCATAGGTTAGAAACAGAGTTTTTAGATATAACAACAAAATCATGTTCCATAAAAGAAAATAAAAGAAACGATAAACTGGATTTTATCCATTTCTTTTCATTGGCTTTAAAAAACACAATCATTAAGATAATTTACATCAAGCTGGTAGGAAACACTACCTGATAGAAAACAATAACAATTCACATACCTGATAAAAATTTACATTGAGGACCCTTAAACTAAATAATAGAAAACTTTTAAAGTGTTCCAAATATACTGTTCACCAAAAATGGTATCAATGGCTATGAATTGGTAAATGAAAATATGCTCAACTTGATTACTCAGTAGGGAAACACACGTTAAATTCATAGCGAAATATCACGGCTCATCCACAAAAACAACTGTAATCAAAAACGGACCATAACAAGTATAGTTGAGAATGTGGAGAACTAGAACTCTCATAAATTACTGGTGGGACTGTAAAATGGTATAGTACTCTAGAAAAGAGTTGGGCAGTTTCTTAAAATATTAAACATAAATTTACCATATAACCTAGTAATTCCATTCCTAGGTACTAGGTATCTTTCTTTTTATTAAAGAGAGGTTTTTCCTAGAGGGAGCATGTGCTCACCAGAAAGACAGAGACAGAGAGACAGCAAGAAATCATCCCCCAGAGAGGATGGCCACACCACAATCCCTTCTCCTCCGTTCTCCTCTTGGGATCTCGGGCCTGGATCCACACATGTCCAGCGTGAGTTTAAGCCACCAGGTCTGGGACTCAAACTGTGGTCAACGACATGGAAGTCCAGCAACATAGCCATTATGCCAACTGCTGGTCCCATTTCTAGGTATCTTTGAAAGAGAAATGAAAATACATATTTACACAAAGACTTGTACACAAATGTTTACAGTAGCATTATTCATTAGAGTTAAAAAGTAGAAGTGATCCAATTGTCCATCAGCTTATGAATGAATAAACAAAATGTGTTATATACAGACAATGGATCAACCCAAAGGGTCCTTTGTCTCCTTGTACCCTCCCCTGGGCACACCAGGCATGCACATGTGCTCATGATTTGGGCTCACTGAGCCTGGGGAGTTGGGGGCTGGATTGTGGCATTATGATCCTATTAGGGGTGCCCATCTCTCTTTCCTTCCCCTGTCAGGAAAACTAAATAAACTTTCATTGTTTTTTAAAGGAAAATATTCACTATATCCTGTTTCATTTGTTTAAATACAATTTGCCCTAGAATATGCAACCTGACATATCCAAGAATGTATCTTACTAATCACAAATAATTATGCTGTACGTCGAAAATGTTCTACATAGGAACTTCCATTTTGAGGTAGCAATTTAGGCCCAGTTTATTGGCATGATCAGCAGCATAATGAAATGAGCTGGAAACCACATGCCAAACTCGATTCAAGACCCTGGCCTAGTTGGCCTGAAAACACACCAAGAGAGTGTACAGGCGCTCAGGATGCTGGCAGTCTGGAGGAATAGAAAAAGGGGATCATGGCATGATCAAGTTCTTGGAAGGTGCTTATCTTTCCTCTCTCTCCCTCTCTGTCTCTCTCGCTCTCATGTGCACATATATGTACTCTATCACGAATGGGAAAAAAGGTGAAATCAATACTTTACTACATAGAAACACCAATGTTTAACTTTGAAAATTTTTAAGTTTTCATTACATATTGATAGTGACATTGGAATTATCCCATCAGTGACAAAATGGAGCTCTAAATAAATCTGTACGTTTTTTCAACAATGAATTACTCAAACTTTATGTTAATTGTACTTATACAGACATATTATTTCCATAAAGAATTATTCAAATGTCCTGTTTTCTTGCAATAGAATTTGAAAGATCTATTTATTTTATCTGCAAAAACATAAACAAAGCCAGAGATCACAAAGAGTCTAGATATGCTAATTATACAAACACTCCCCTGCCCATTCATGAATCAGGCAGATTAAAATATTTGCTGGTAAATAATAATTTTATAATGGAAATGTACCTATCAGATTTTAGTCCCTATTACATACATTCAAATTATAATGGATAGGCCAAATATACTAATCTAATTAGCTAATATAATAATCTTCTTGCTCATTCCTCTAAAGATGTTCATTTTTTTTTTCTTTTCCTTACTATTAATTCTAAAAAGTTTTTCAGGACACTTGACATCCAAACACTCCGAATGTGAAAGAGCACATAAGATCTCTTACATTATTTCTCCCATTTGAGATAGTCTGCCATTTAATTCTTAGCTATTTCCAAAGTCCTCTTGCCCCACGCAGGGTACACAGTCATTCTGCCTCTCACAAAGAGTTTACAATTTTCTCTTCATCACTGATTTTCAAATATTCCTCTACAACAACTTTAGTTATTTGAATGTGAGCAGGTGACGTAGTAGGTCCCTTCTTAGTCAAAAAGGTATGTTTTTTCCTTTATTTCTGATAAATGTTACTTTTTAATAACAGCTACTGTGAAAAAGTTGGAGTAAAACTCCTGCTATATTACCCAATTAAACTACTGATGATGTTTTGAAATAATTTTGCTCTATTGACTTTCATATCCTAGAATGAAAAGCAGATTTTAATTTTTGCATATCTTTTTTATTTGGAGAGGTTTTTGCTATAGGGCACGGGCACTAGCCAGAAAGATAGAGACAGAGAGATAGAAAGTGAGAAATCACCCCCTGGGGGGGATGGCCACACCACAATCCCTTCTCCTCCATTCTCCTCTCGGGATCTTGGGCATGCACGCACACACGTCCGGCGTGAGTTTAAGTCACCAGGTCCGGGACTCGAACTGCTGTGGACTACATGGGAGTCCAGCGACATAGCCATTACACTAACTGCTGGTCCCAATTTTTGCACATCTTTTCATCTAAACAGTAAGAAAACACCATACTACCATTAGTGTTCTACTATATTATTTCCCAACTTGCTCATATTTATAGCCTGCTGAATAATAATTCAAAATCCCTAAGTTCTCTCTAGCTCAATAACATCCGAATGGATTCCTGGGAGGGTATTAGAAGTAAGGAGAGACAGTATCCAAGTTTACTATAATTGACACTAAAAGCAGGAACATGCAAGTATTTAAAATACATTCAAAACTCCTAGGATATGAAGTCTAGGGAACATAAATCCAATGATTAAGGATCCTGAACTCTGTCATTTTTAGAGTCATCGGAGTGGCTGTCCTCAAATTTTAGCTGGCTTAAGAATTACCTTACATTTTTTTAAATGTATTCTCTAGATTTGAGGTTCAATCTGGGATTATGATTATTAATGGAGAATATATCCACAACCTCTACTTCAACAAACATTGCCCTCGTGTACCTCCACAATTCTGATGCAAGTGTTTACACACACTTTAAGAAGGAGTCCACACAGGGACCAGCAGATGGTGTAATAGTTACATAACTGGACTCCCATGTAGTAGACCGCAGTTCGAGTCCTAGACCCAGTGGCTTCAAGTCCTAGACCCAGTGGCTTAAACTTACACCAGGTGCATGTGTGTGTGTGCCCAAGATCTCAGGTAGAGGATGGAAAAGGGATTGTGGTGTGGCCATCCCCCCGGGGAGTGATTTCTTGCTGTCTCTCTGTCTTTCTGACGAGCACATGCACCCTATAGCAAAAACCTCTCAAAAAAAAAAAAAAAAAAAGAAAAAAAGGAGCTCATGCAGAAGAGCATGGTCAAGGGGCTGATGATGCAGGCTCACTGCAGAAGTGGTCATTTACTTTCGCTGAAGCCAGGCTGAGGCAAAAAGGCTTAAAAAAATGACGTAAAACAGTTTAGTTCTATTCTCTAAATGTGCTTATAAAGGAAAAACAACAAACAAACAAAGAGATACATGTTTGCATATGTTTTTCTAAATGCATCGCAATGCAAACACAAAAGCATTTAAATAATGCCAACATTGGCCTGGGCTCATCTACTCCATTCGTGGATCCTCTGAGTTAAGGCACAGTTAATCATTTATTGCAGATACATACACATTAATTATGAAATAAAATCAAGTTTCTCATGTTGGAAAAGGCAAGTGCTAAACTATCTAATCCTCAAAGTCCTTCCCAACACCACCATGTCATAATTCTGTAAAAATATCTGGGTAGCGTTGGAATGGCTGAGTTCCCATTTTCTCACTTCTCTCAGTCTAGGGTTTGGCATCAGAATAAAGATGAGATGGACACAAAATGATGTGCTCATGATAGCTGCACCCTAAATGCACTCTGCGTCAAATTATGGTTCTTATTTGGCTAAAGAAATTCTAAATCTTCTTTTCAGGAAACCTCCCAAACCATAATCCAAGAGGGACTACTGGTTCTCCCAATGCCCTGAAACATGGCAGAATTACTCCCCTAATTTAACACATTTCCCATCTTTCAGGAGCCTGGAACGCCTCAGATTATTCTTTATTTTGCAAATACAAAAACATAAAACCATCTGGGGCAAAAATGTAATGGCAATTAAGCGGAAACTTTCAATTGTCCGTGAGCTCAATAAAAATGAGCTCTATTTTAGCGTTGCATAAAAAAGACTTTCAGACTCCAAAACATAATTCTGTTCTGTAAAAATGTATACTATATTTATAAGTCAGTAAATAAACCTCAAATAAATGCATACAATTACTTATATATCATTACACAAAATTTCTTCTGGCGAAACTGGTCCATGCCTAAATTAGCTCGGGAAATAAAAACATAAATCAGTAATAAATCAATCAATACATAACTAAATAGTTGAACATTTTTTTAAATAATTATTTATTTAGTTTTATTTATTCATCCATTTATTTTAATTTGTCCAGAGAGAGACAGAGAGAGAAAGATGGGAAGTAAGAAAGCAAGCCACCAGGTCCAAGATTTGAACCGTGGTCGGCCATGTGGGAGTGTCCAGCGCCTTAACCACCACGCCACCCGCTGGTCCCAGTAGCTGAACATTTAATGTAGGCTGTAGCTTATTCTATCAGCACAATGATTCTGTTTACTAGAATTCAGACCAAAAGGCAAATCCCACTGCTATACCAGGGACCCCTCCTACCAAGCACATTCCTTTTCCCTGCCTGTATGGCAGCTCTTCTGGCATAGTGCCTACCATGCACAGATGTTTTCTCATGTCTGTATGTTTTCCATTTACCCGAGCCAAACTATTTTCAGTCTTTTAGGCGATATGCAAAATGTCTAATATACTGATAGCATTCCCTTATATTAATAAAACTGCTATCAATTTATTTAGAATTAATTTTCTATCATCCCTTACATTTATCTTGAATAAGAAGGCAGGTGCATGAGGTCAGTCTGCAGTCCTAGTCTTTCTATTTGCATATTGATTCCACCTATACCCCAGCTCTCCTTGTTATATACTCTCTTTTCCCCATCCCTGCCCTGACACCTACTCTCATACTGGTATTTAATACAGTGCCTTGTCCAAAGTAGAGGTGAAATAATATTGAACTGTTCAAAACTTGCCACAGCCTAAAATACATTAATGCAAAAGAGAGCAAACTGCAAACAAGAAATATTGGATTTGCACAGGTCTTCAGATTCTGTATCAAAACTAACCAAGGGCCCAGATGGCGATGCGGCAGTAAAACACAGGGCTCTGTGAGGCTGAGCCACGGGGACAAGTTCCAAGTCCACATGCAGAGACCTGAGTACACCGGGGGCACATGTACTCGTGTTCTGTGGCTGGAAGAGCCCAGGAGTGGATCACAGTACCAGGATCCAGCTGAGAATGCTGTCTGTCTGTCTCTCCCTCATGCATGGAGAGAATAACCAGGTAAGCTTTGGAAGGGGAAAAAGCTAATCAAATAACTACTGAATAAAAATCTTAATTTAAGTAGGTAAAGTGAAAATAGTTTTAATAGCCATTTCTTATCACTCTGAATAACTAACCTAAGCATTCTGTCATTTCAATATTCATCAAAAAAGAACCACAGGTAAGGTATGCACCAATCTATCTTAGTTTACCTTGGCCCAGTGTTTAGGATTTTGTTTTGTTTATTTGTTTTTGTTTTTTAAAGTTTTCACTATAGGGTGCATGGGCTTGCCTACAGATAGAGAGAGGGAAAATGAAAAATCACCCCCATGGGGAGATATTCAAGCTGCAGTCCTTTCTCCTCATTCTCCTCTTGGGATTTTTAGGCACACAAGCACACACCTGACGTGATTTTCAAACTGTTGGGTCAAGAACTTCAACCGAGGTCAGCCATGTGAAAGTTTGGCACCTTAACTACTATGCCATCTGCTGGCCCCAGGGTTATTTGTGTATTCGTTTGTAAGTACTATGTTAATTTTGAGCAGATATAACTATGTCACTCTTTCATGGAGTTAATTTGTTGCTTTTGTATACATTAATTTTTAAAAGATTATCATTTAAAATGTAAAGTACTTCATGTGCTATATATATTTTATTATTTACTGACTTCTACTGAAAGCTTACTGAACACAAGATACCTTATAATGCATTGAAAAGGAAAAGAGCTGAACAAGACAGTTCCACCGCATTTCTGTTCACAATTGTGAATGGTGAGTTAGGATGGGAGTTCCTTCAAACATACCAAGGCTTCTTCATCTTTCTATTCTCTGTACCTACAGAATACTTTGATCATAAAACTGTTAAACAGATGTTTAACTGATAGTACTATAATACTTCTGTGCCTCTTAGATCTAATATATGCTTCTATAAGATAATTACTCAATATTACAGTGATTATGGGGAACAGAAACAATAAGAACACTCCATAGCTCAATTGCTAGACCAATAGGAATAAGCCATGCAGTTTACAGCAAAAAGGAAATCCAGAAAGAATAAGAATTACGAAAAGGCAATACTTGTCCCTATTTTCAAAATACCCATCCTGGATTTTTAAAAACACTTAAATAAGTAAGAAATGTTACAAAGAGACCTGAGTGCTGATAAAGGGAAA
>NW_006160054.1:1744142-1749049 GCF_000334495.1 Tupaia belangeri chinensis | reverse complement strand
TTTTTTGGAGAGGTTTTTGCCATAGGGCGCATGTGCGACAGACAGACAGAGAGAGACAGAGAGACAGAAAGCAAGTAATCACCCCCTAGGGGGATGGCCACGCCGCAATCCCTTCTCCTCCATTCTCCTCTCGGGATCTTGGGCACGCACGCACACGTGCCCAGTGTGAGTTTTAAGCCACCAGGTCCGGGACTCGAACCATGGTCGACTACATGGGAGTCCAGCGACATAGCCATTACTCTAACGTCTGGTCCCAAGAATGCAAAATTTTAAATCAAGTACTGGCCACAGTAAATAGTAACTAGATGACATCTGGGAGCCAAAAAAATGAGCTAAGTATGAACTATGGAAGTAACAAAATTGAGTAATGAGCAGTAACAAAGAGGGAAAAATAAATGTCTGAGAAACTAGCAGTGTAGCATTTAGACACCTGAAAAAGTTTTGGGGGTCAAGGGACAGTTGGTTTGAATATGTGGAACAGGTACAAAGGAGCTGGGCTGGGGTGCAAAGTTTCTTCTGAAACCTGCACTTCTAAGTTCCAGGTAGTATATATTTGCATAAAGTTATAAGGAGTGAGGTTTTAAGTTTTGCACTGTGGGGCCAGCAGGTGGCATAGTGGTTAAGGCGCTGGACTCCCATGTGACTGAAGACAGCTGGAGTCCCAGACCTGGTGGCTTGCTTTCTGACATTCTCTTTCTCTCTCTCTCCGGGTGGTGAGCACTCATGCCCTGTGGCAAATTTTAAATCATAATAATAAATAAAATAAATAAATACTTTTCTTTATAAAGTTTTACATTGTGCACAACAGTTTTTTTGGTAACCTATTAAAATGATTACAACATGTAATAGAGTTATATATATTCCCTGGTGTTATTAATAAAAATATATTAATAACATCTTTTTTAAAAAAATCTTCAGCAGTTGGTGTAATGGGTATGTTGCTGGACTCCCATGTAATCAACGGCGGTTCGAGTCTCGGACCTGGTGGCTTAAACTCACACCAGGCACATGTGCGTGTGTGCCCAAGATCCCAAGAGGACAATGGAAGAGAAGGGATTGTGGCATGGCCATTCCCCTGGGGGATGAGTTCTCACTTTCTGTCTCTGTCTCTCTCTGTCTTTCTGGCGAGTGCATGCGCCCTGTAGCAAAGGAAAAAATAAAATCTTCATTCTGGCACTTTTCCTTTCACAACACAAAGTTAGATCAGTATCTGGAAAATGAGTTGGCCAGTCTTATAAATGTTGACCACTTCACCATCCTAGATAGCTGATGATCTCTTTTCTTTGACAGAGACTTTTGGATCCTTTTATATATGTAATAATCCAAAACGGTTGAAGAGTTCAGGTACCAGAAGGTAAAACCAGTTATTAAAAGAGGAAAAGGGAAGATGCACTTAGTGACCTACTCTTCTCAGTGCAATCAACAGTCAGAAAGCACTCACTAGGGACTAGCAAATGGTGTAATGACTATGTCGCTGGACTCCCATGTAGTCAACTGCAGTTCAAGTCCTGGACCCAGTGGCTTAAACTCACACCGGGTGCATGTGCGTATGTGCCCAGGATCCCAAGAGGAGAATGGAGAAGTGATTGCGGTGCGGCCATCCCCCGCTTGGGAGGTGATTTCTTGCTTTCTGTCTCTCTGTCTTTCTGGCCAGTGCACAGGCACCCTATAGCATAAACCCCTCCCCCCCCCAAAAAAAAAGAAAGCACTCACTAACTGAGAAAAGCAAATTATTGCAAACTACAGGCAGTTGCTTCTAAAAAAAAAAAAAATCAAGATTCCTCACAGCAGAATCACAGGATCATAGAACTCTGGAGATAGAGAAGCAGGAATATAGTCCTGTGGACATACGAACATAGACAGAAAAAGTTCTTTCCTTAGCAGACAATATTTTTGTGGTCTAATCCAACAGATCTTTAAGATTATTTCCCCCTAATTTCAACTAATCAAGGGACTTTTTTTTTAATTTTAATTTTAATTTTCACACCTCCACTCGGTCTCTTCCCTGTATTTAAAACACTCTTAAACCTCCCTTTGTGCCTGAAGACAATCTCATCATGCTTCAAAATCCAGCCAAACTCTACTCTGGGGAGCCTTTCCCAACGTCCCTGGTGGGACTTTACCCTGGGTGTAATCTTTGATTCATCATGCTGGTATGTCACTGTCTCAAGACTCCTTGTGTCCTATCTACTTTTATAGTGTCCTTCTCATAACTGTGAGCCCCTTACAGGTAGGACATTCTTGCCCCAACAGAAGACCTAGAATACATCAAACATTCAATAGCGTTCCAATTCTATCATTCAATATTTAATTCAATCATCCAATTTTCTCATTTTACTTAGGAAAACTGAAGCCTGAAGCCTGGAGACATAAGGGACTTGTCAATCATCAGAACAAGCCAATTCCAGAGTTCAGATAACAAATTATACCCTCTCTGGCCTAATCCACCAGCTCATAAGGGAAAAGGGCTGGCATGGTAGAGTCTAGAGTAACAGACCCGCCCTTCTTGGCTATTTGCCTAACTTTTTACTCCAAGTCTGACTGCTATACTGTATTGCTGGCAACGTCAGTTTCCCTCAATAACAAAGACTTCCCAGTTCAGGCCGTATACATATGTGGCTAATAGGAAAAGTGAGTAAAAGCCCAACATGATAAACAGAGAACTATGTCAAACTCCTATTCAGTCTATGAAAAACCTACTCATAATTCTAACTTTGCTCCCTGAAGTATGAAGAGAAGGCATAGCTCATTTGGAAAATCTGACCAAAAGCCCACATTTCAACACAGTGAAATGCTTTATCCCTCCTATTGCTCCAACCATACCAGAAACTTTCTATATGTAATTATTTAATCCCCAGCCAAAACCTAGTGGACAATGAAATCCCCACAGAATGTTTTCCCCAGTGATGCTCAAACATCAGTGCCACAGAAAACATTTTTTAAAGCTTTTCATGTAACTTTTCTATGGCAAGTTTTTTCATTCCTGCCTAAGAATTGCCTTATTTGAATATGTATCATTATGAGTATCTGGTAAATAAAATATAGTCTTGGCCAGCAACTTATATCATGTGCCTCTGAGACCTGAAGGGGGCAGAGGTAATAATTTCCATTTTCATTAGTCTGGATGTTTGTTCTTTTTGTTATTTTTTATTATTTATTTTTTAGTTTCCTATAGGGTATGTGCCTTCACTGGAGAAAGAGGGAGGGAAAGTTAGAAATCAGACTCAGACACACACACACACACACACACCCCGGAGAGGATGGCCACACTGCAATCCCTTCTCTTCCATTCTCTCCTCAGAATCTGGGGCACATGCACACCTAGCATGTTTTTCAAGCTGCCAGGTCCGGACTTGAACTGCTCAGTCAGCCCTGTGAGATCCAGCCACCTTAACCTCCAGCACCACCTGTTGGCTCCTATTTGTCTGCATTTTCAACCATCTTTTTTCCATTCCATGGCTTTGAGTAACTGGGGTTGTGATCATATTTTCTGCTCTCCACTGCTGTTTGCTCCAAATGAGCGAGTTGCTTTCAGACAACTTGTTGTGATTTCTTCCATGGCTCACTATGAACCGCAAAATGAGGCCGCCATCATAAAGGCGTGTTTGATATTTTGTGAGTTTTGCCTACAAGTGCTAGTAAAGGTCATGGTGGTGATGACTCAACAAACTGCGACTATACTTCAAACCACTAACCTGTACATCCGAAAAATGGCTAAAGTGGTAAATTATATGACACACACACACATAGACACACACACAAGATAGAAGCCAACTTATGGGAAATAACGATGCCAAACCCTGGTCAAGACAGGGGGAAAAAATGAAGGCATGGTCTAGCTACATGGACAGAGCACTGGACTACTTTTCTGTCCTCTCTTAGACTCAATCTTGCTACATTCCTCCCCGTGAGAGAAGTTAAGTAAAAGGTCAACCTTAGGAAAGAAAGTGCTAAATCACAGCCCAACAACCCTCTGAAAACTGACAAGATTCTGTTGTCCTCCATGAGCCCAGAGGCCTCTTCTTTCAGTTGACGGCCCCCCCAACTCCTGCCTTTCACAAGAACAAATAACAGGTGTCCAGTATGGTTGTGAGTGTGATTAAATTCTAGACAGCTGTCAGAGTATAATTCTCTAGAGAATGAATGGGTCTGAGGACTTTCCAGGAGACATGAATAAACTGTAAGATAACAGAGAAGGAACTGGGGGGAGGGCGAATTCGGAGGAGATTTAGCAGCGAGAAGATTGGTGTCTTTCAGTCTCCTAAAAGACACCCAAGTGGTGAGTTTACTTTAGAAAACCCTGGAGAACCGACCGAGGTAGAACCAGTGGGAAGAAGTTACAAGGAGTCATAGATTATCTGAAAGAAATTTATATTCAGGGGAAAGCCATTTATCCATCCAATTAGATTTCCGATTCACTTGACTCTCATGGAGATGTTCCATTGAAGGCAAACGGTGTGGAAACCTGGGCGGTGCAGTGTAGAGTGACCCTCAGAAGAAAGTCACTGGAAAAGGAGGAGGTGCATGCAAATCAGCCTGGTCTTTGAGGACACAGACGGGAGTGGCAGGGCGAGATGGAGAGCTGGGGAAGAAAGGCGTTTGCTTACCAGGCCACCTCCACAGGTGCTGAAAGAGGCCAGCGAGCCAGGGTGCCGCAGCACCGCTCCGGTATAGAAGCAGGCGGCGTCTAGGGGCGCAGGAGGGCGCGGTGCGGCTGCTGCCCCGGTGGGGCCGGGGCCTGGACTTGGCCGCTGTTCCACCACGAAGCGGGGCGCCAGGAAGCGGCCGTCCCTCCGGAGCAGCAGGTACAGGTCCCTGGAGAAGGCTGGAATCCGTAGCAGCACCTCGTCGCCATCCGGCTCGGCTGGCTGGGCCGGGGGCGGGGACGGGGGCGGCTGCGGGAGCGG
>NW_006160054.1:1743085-1744059 GCF_000334495.1 Tupaia belangeri chinensis | reverse complement strand
CTGGCACTGGCACGTGCCCGCCCCCGGCTCCTCCAGCGGCGCGGGGGCCACCGAGCGCACCTCGCGTGAGCTGCCGGCCGCCTGCGCCCGGGCGCCCCCAGCACCGCGCACCCAGCCCGGGTCCGCGCTGCTCCCGCTGCCGCCGGCCGAGTCCACAGGCTCCCGGCGCCAGAGCGCAGGAAACACGACTTCCCACTCCTCACAGTCGGGGGCGAACGGCAGCCCTGCGGGCGGGACAGAAGTGCGGGGCTTAAAGTGCCGCGGTTCCAGTACACAAGCATTTCACGCTCACAGTCCCTCCAGATAAGGGTGCTCTCGCGAGTGCAACGAGGACCACCCGTCTAGCCCCAGAAACTTGCAACCCCTGAAGCCTCGCGATCAGATTACAGGCTCCAACTTTTTCAGAATAAAAGTACGATTATACCGGGGGTGGGGTGCAGCAAAGACTGGTGACTGCACTTCACTACTAGGGGGGAAAATGGTGCAAAGACTCCAGCACGATTAAGTTAAAGTGTTTGATTAAGTGATTTATAAAGTGTTTGCCAGAGCAAAGCATCCCTACCAATTTCTGTACTTCCCAGTTTCCTCCGGATACTGTAAATGGACCCTTGCAGGTACTACTACTTTAATTAGCGTAAAATAACTTATTCGCAAATGGTTAAAATGAAGTCGGGAAAAGGTCTCCGCTTCCAAGCTTGACCCCCCCCCCCCCATATCCACACTCGCGCGCTCGTTTTTTATTGCTACCGGCAGAACCCTGCTCACCACGCACCGGTTGCACGGCCCTGCCTACCCGTGCGTTCTCCGCTGGGGAAGTTGGAAAGGAAGCGGGAAAGTCACGGGAGAACCTACCTGAAACGATCCCATTCCACAGGAAGCCCAGCTGGTAAAGGAGGCAGCAGCAGCAGATGTGAGTCAGGCGCATCTCGCGGCTCTTCCCCATACAGCGCTCCGGCGGCCGCGGCTTCTCGCCC
>NW_006160054.1:1679451-1742934 GCF_000334495.1 Tupaia belangeri chinensis | reverse complement strand
CGGCCCCGCTGCGCCGCGGCTCCCTGGCGAGTTAGGTGATGAGTCTATTTTCTGTGTTCTGGACGTTGCAGGAGTTTCCGAGGCCGAGCAGGCTAGAGCCAGAGCCCTGCACGACCGACCACAGTGAGCCGAGAGCCGGGAGGCGCGGGGCGGGCAGTTTCCTCGGGACCGGCGGAGGACTGCCCCGCGCGGGCAGGAGCGCTGTGATGTCCGAGCTGAGGCTCGCCGCCTGCACCGCGGGAAGCCAGCCGAGGCCAGTGCCGCAGTCGGGCAACTCGGTGTGCTGAGCCGCGCACTCCTCGGGACGCAGCGCTGAGGGCCCTGTCCCGCAGCGGCGCGGGAGCCAATGAATGGGAGGCGGGGGCCGCACGACTCGTGAGGTGGGCTGTGGAAACGCAAAGAAGCAAGCAGCTCCCACAAGCAAAAGGGACCGAGGGGCGCGCGCCAAGAGTGACGTTGCGGGACAAAGGTCCCAGAACACCGCACATGTGCTCACGCGCCGGCTGGAGGTGGGGTGGGGACCCAAATTCCCTCACCTGACTTCTGATTGGTCAGTCTGAAAAACCCGATTTGCATCCCTACTGCCCGCCCCCGCCGGCTGAGGTGTGTGCAGGTAGACGTGCCTGCCCCTCCCCATCTTCCCCCTTTACTGGGGCTCCTTTTGTCCAATACCCCCCCAGTCTGCACATCACACAAAACTGAACTTAGTGCAGACGAGCACAAAGCTGCGGCCTCGTTTACCAAAGGCCTTTGATTTGTCTTCTCATCTTTGTCTCGGAATTTTCTAAGCCTGGAGATAATGTAATTCGTTATGGAGTGTGCTTCAAAGGTTCCCAGGACAGTAGACATGCTGACACTTCAGAGACCCTTCCCACCTTATCTTTCGAGTTCCCTATTCATCAATGCTATCAGTTTCTCCTTTCCTCCCCCATCCCTCCCATCTCTCCCCTCCACACACTCCCAATGAGGGAAAGATTAAGGAGATTAATTAAGATTAAATATTGTACTCTAAAGATCTCAGACCTGGTGACATTATCTTGCCTTCTGTATTTGTTTTTGTAAATGAAAAGTTCATTTCTGGTATTTCTGTCAGCTTTGGGGGCAATTCAAACCCAAATATTCTTCCTTTGTTGCAATTCTGTTCACGGTTCTATCCCCCTTTCCCTCAGCCACATCAAACCCTTCACATCAGACATCAAGCTCAAGGATTTTGATCTGACCTGTCATTTGCATCCTCTGGGCTAGGCTAGACAGCTAGAAATGAGAGTTAATGCAAATCAGTGTTCTGTTTTGTTTTGTTTTGTTTTAATTCAAGCATTGAATTTGGGTCCTCCACCTACTTTGTTGTTTTACCTTCTGTTTCTGGTGTCAAAGGTGACTACTATGCCTTTAAGGGAAGCAGACGATCCTATTTCAAAGGAAACCATTGTTTGAATAAGCTGGGTCCTAGAATACTTTCTTTGAGTTGTCTAGAGTTTAAAAACAAACAAAAAGACACTCTAGGTGAGTTTGTCAAGAGTGGGCTGCCTCCAAACCTTATCTTGTAAAATATGTAAACTTGAGTAAAGAGAGTGTGGGTTTCCAGATGCTCAAAAACTATCTGGGTTACTCAGGAAACCATACACTTTTCCTGAGACTTAATTACACAGACTTAATGTTTAAGAAGGATTGCAAGCCATTACGATGGAAAGCTAGTTTCACTGAAACACTTCCTGTTCTATGGGTCTTAAATGTTTCTCACATATATTTTAACAACAAAAATGTAAAACTGTGGAAGGGATGCTTATTAAATTATATCCATTTAATGGGATACATTTGTGATTTCTTAAAATTAAATGGGCTGGATCATTGAGTTAAATATACTCAAAAGCACAGGATGCCAATGTAAATTCCCATCCCCACTTTTGTTATTTTCTCACTAATATACAATCCTGTCCAATCTCTCATGGTAGAGGTTAATATTATTTGCGAGAGAAAGGTTTCCTTTCCCAGGTAACTCTACTCTTTTGCCTATCTGAAATACTATTACAAATTATTTGTATATTTTCAAGGGCTTTTATAAATCACTTGGGTTGTAACTACTTGTGAACTTATCTCCTACTCTACTATTAACTTTCTGAAAGGTAAGAATGATTTATGTATCTTTTCAAATCATGCTGTGTAATTTAATGATTTATACTGAATAGGTATGGAAATCCTCGAGAGATTCTCCAGGATGCTTTAGAAGGTGATGGAAATGTATTTCTTTATAATATTTTACTCCAATTCAACTTCCTTGATCCAGATTTACAACCCCGGCTCTGCTGGTTGAGCAGCCACCATCAGCCTGATTTATCCTGCTGACAGTGAGAACAAGACTAAGAAAGAAATATCGTAGGGAAATTTTTGTGCAGTAACTAGGGGAGACTTAGATGTGTGAATAAGAGCACGAGTAAAAGTGGGTGGGGGTGTTTATGTATGTGAAAGAAAGGACTAGCAAGATTCAGAATTGAGTCAATTGTGTGGTGAAATAGAGGAGAAGAGGCAGGACTGTGGCATGTGTGTGTATTACCAACCTTTGAAGAAAGAAAGGTGCAGCTGGGAAAAATATATTGGTTAAGACAGGTCAATACATATGTCACCAGATGGTAGTTAGCATCAGCCAAGCACTGCATTTGTGTTCTCAGAGCAAGGACAGAAGGGAAGAATCAGAGTAAGTGGAACCAACTGTTCTTACACAGAAGGTGCAAACAAGCTGCATTTTATAACTCAGCCTTCTCTATACAGAAGGTGTCTTTGATGCCTTCAACCTTCCCTCATTCTCTTCTCTCATTGGCACTAAGCCCCTTGCAACCTAAAGCTAATCTTAAATCCTTTCCTTCCCCCCTAAAACCTTGAAAATCATGAGAAAATACAAAGAACCCATTCATGGAAATGGATGAGGATAGCAGCTCCCAGTAGGACTGGTATCTAAGTCAAGATCAAGGCTTAGCTAGTTCTGCCTATGCTGGAACAATAGGCACGCGATTTAACTCTCACCTTATACAACTAGAAAGCAAACGAAATGTTGGGACCATCAGCTAGCATAATGGCTATGTCGCTGGACTCCCCATGTAGATGACCATGATTCGAGTCCCAGACCTGGTTACTTAAACTCACACCAGGTGCATGTGCATGTGTGCCCAAGATACTGGGAGGAGAGTGGAGGAGAAGGGATGGCAGCGTGGCCATCCCCCCTGGGTGTGTGGGGGGGGGTGGTTTCTTGCTTTTTGTCTCTCTGTCTCCCTCTATCTTTATGGTGAGCGCACATACCCTATAGCAAAAACCTCTAAAAAAAAAAGAAAACAGAGGAAATGCGTAAAACAATGATTTTGTTAAACAACAGGCAACCTAGGACTGTATCCTAGGAGAAAAGAAGCAATTGAGATAAAGCACTAGTTTCCTCCAGGTACTATAAAGGCAGAACCCAGCCTCACAATGGGAGGGGGAACTCAGAACCCCGAATAGAGGAGTAGAGGAGACTGAGCAGGATGGTAGGATTCATGGTGCAGAGCACCAGAGGAATGGAAGCTTCCTAGACAGTGTGGCAGTCATCTACCGCTGCATGGAAATCTTGGCAGTTAACACATAATCATCTCAAGTCATTTCTGGGAGTCAGGTGACTAGGAGGGTCTAAACTGGGTATTCCAGTTGAGAATCTCTCACAATGTTGCACTCAAACTCTTGGCCAGGGATATAAGTTCAGAAGACTTAACTAGAGATAGACGTTCTGATTTAACTCATGTGGCTTTGGGCAGGAAGCTTAGCAAGTTGTTACATGGACCTCTCCATAGTGCTGCTCATTCCATGTGTTCTCCAAAAGCAAGTAATCAGAGAGAAAGACCACCCAAGATCGAAGCCATGATCTTTATATAACCTAACCTCAAGAATGATATGCCATCACTCAGTCCATGGTCAAAGGGAGAAATATCAAATAATTTGTGGACATACTTTCAAAACCATCACTGTCTGCCATCTGGTCATAAATTATTTATATTCTCTCAACATGCAAAGTGCACTCATTCCTTCCCAAGGTCCTCAAAATATGCTATCGAAGCATCATCTAAAAGTTCAGAATCTCACCATCTAAATTGCTTCCAGGTGTACATGAATGTCCTGTAGTTCTTGAAGTAGAACTTCTTGAATTCAGGCTATCTTCCTGTGTAGACCTGTGAAATAAAGGATAATATATTCCATTCCCATACACCCAACATACTGTGGTAGGACAGGCATAGCTTGACAGCTATAGACCAGGGGTCCCCAACCTCAGTGGCATGGACCAGTGCTGGTCCTTTGGTTCATGCAGCAGAGGGTTGGAGAGGGCAGGTGAGTAAGAGGCTTAGTGTGTCTGCAGGTAATCCCCATCACTTGTATTGCTACCTGGGCTCTACCTGTCAGATCAGTGGTGTTACTGGATTCCCATACTAGCACAAACCCTATTGTGTGATTGTTTCATTGTATGTTGCAATGTAGTGGCAGTGGAAACAGGGTATGCAGTAGATATGGTGTGCTTGAGTCATCCTGGAACCACCCATCCCCAAACCACCCCCCATCAGTCCATGGAGGCATTGTCTTCCACAAAACTAGTCCCTGTCACTGGGAAGGTTGGAGATTGCTGCTAAAGACATTTGTGTTCAAAAAGAAGGAAAAGGGGAGGCCAAAAGGCATCACATGGCTGTGGTTATGCAAATTTATAGACAATAAAATTTCATAGAATCACATACAACACATATTGGTGAAATCTAAGTAGGGTCTATAGTTTACATAATAACATTTCACCAATGTCAATTGTCTAGTTTTGAGAATGTATTATGATGATGCAAAATGTTACCATTGATTGGGACCAGCAGTTAGCTTAATGGCTATGTCGTTGGACTCCCATGTAGTAGACTACGGTTTGAGTCCTGGACCTGGTGGCTTAAACTCATGCCGGGCATGTGTGAGTGCATGGGCCAAAAATCCCAAGAGGAGAATGGAGGAGAAGGGATTGTGGCATGGCCATCCCCCCTAGGGGGTGATTTCTCCCTTTCTACCTTTCTGTCCTTCTCTGACTTTCTGGCGAGCGCACACACCCTATAGCAAAAACCTCTCAAAAAAAAAAAAAAATAGTTACCATTGATGAAAATTGAATGAAGGGCACATGAGAATGGCCTGCACTATATCTGTAAAATTTTTAGTCCAAAATTATTTCAAAATAAAACCTAAATCAAGGCTCTTCAAGGCACTTCATGTTTTTATTAATACTCTCCTCAGTGCACATTGCCCAGTTCCAAAGCCACTGTCATGTAGGCTTTTGTCACAGCAATACCTACCTCAAGGTTTCAAAATCTAGATACATAGTGTTATGTAGCAAATGTCCCCACAACAAGGATAAAAAAGTCAGTGGGTAAAAACAGATCTAGACATGATGGAAGTAATAAAATGAGTCAATGAAAATATTAAATGGCTACTAAAGATATACTGTAAATGTATAAAGAGAGGAAAGGATGAACTTGATGAGCAAGCACATAAAAAGACCCAATTTGAAATTACAGGTGTGAAAAAAATAATGAAAATGAAAATTACACTGGGTAGGATTAGCAGAAGATTAGATACTGTAAAAAAAAAAAAATTAGTGAATTCAAAGACATAACAATAGAAACTATCCCAAATAAAGCACAAAGAGAAAAAGACAAGAAAGAACATTGGTGAGCTATGGAAAAATGACAATATATAAAACATAGAAGAATCTGAGCTGTAGAAGAAGAAAAAGGATGGAAGCAGAAAGAGAAGCTATTTGGAAAAAATAATGGTTGAAAATTTTCTTCAAATGATTTGATGAAAACAGACATGATATATCTAATGAAAATTATACCAAGGTGTATCTTAATCAAATCGCTAAAAACAAAGGAAAAAGAGAAAAAAATTTAAAATAGCAAGAATATTTAGGGAAACAAATAATGACACCAAACTTTTCAAAAACTTTGCAAGCAAGAAGACATACACATATATACACTTCTATGTGTATAGTAGATAAAAACTCATTACCAAATACATATTTTATAAATATTTTCTTCTAATGTGTGGCTTGCCTTTTTATTTACTAAACAATATTGTTTTAAGAGCAAAAGCTCTTAATTTTTTTTTTTTGGAGAGATTTTCACTGTAGGGCGCGTGCACTCGCCAGACAGAGAGAGACATAGAGACAGAAAGTGAGAAATCACCCCCAGGGGGGATGGTCACACCACAATCCCTTCTCCTCCATTCTCCTCTCGGGATCTTGGGCACGCACGCACACGCGCCCGGTGTGAGCTTCAAGCCACCGGGTCCGGGACACGAACCGCAGTCGACTACGTGGGAGTCCAGCGACATAGCCATTACGCTAACTGCTGGTTCCCTAAAAGCTCTTAATTTTTAAAAAGTCTAATTTATTAAACTGCCCTTTATGGTTTGTTCTTTAGGTTTCCTATCTAAGAAATGTAAGCCCAAGCTAAGTTCAAATCCTTATCTCCTACATGTTTTTCTACCACATAGTTGACCATGAATCGAGTCCTGGACCTGGTGCCTTGAAGTCACACTGGGCACGTGTACATGTGTGCCCAAAATCCCAAGAGGAGAATGGAGGAGAAAGGATTGTGGCATGGCCACCTCCTCTAGAGGGAATTGGGGGGAGAGGGGGGCTGGCTTCTGGCTTTCTGTCACCCTGTCTATCTGGCGAGCACATGTGCCCTTTGGCAAAAATCTCTAAAACAATAATAAATAAATGAATTTTGGTAAGTTGGATAAATAAGCACCAAGGTTCATATTTTTCTATATAGATATACAACACCATCAATAACTAGTGAAATACATATAAAATTCAAACTAATAACACAATAATATCCATTATAATGGATAAAATAAAATTTAAAATCTATAGTACCAAATGGTTATTAAGATGTAGAACAACTAAAATTCTTGTGCCTTGTTCATGTGAATGCAAAATTGTACAGTCACTTTGGACAAGAGCTGAATAGTTTCTTAAATAATTGGGTTACTGTATAACCCAGCTATCCAATTCCTAGATATTTTTGCAAGATAAATTAATATACACGTATGAAAGACTTGTACTTGAATTTACATATCAGCTTTATTCATAATAGCCAAAACAAAACAAAACAAACTGTATATTCACTAACTGGTGAATAAATGAAAAAATTACAGAATAGCCTTGTAGTGAAATATTCCTCAGTAATCAAAGGAAACAAACTATTGATACACAGAAAAACATGGATGAATCTCAAAAGTTCTGTTCTAAGTTAAAGAAACTACCTTTCTTTGTAAGTCTAGTAGAGGCAAAACTAAGTGATAGAATTCAGGTCAATGTCAGAAACCAAGGCTGGCCCCAGGGTACTCAGAAAGCAAAGAGAGACAATCTTGCAGTGTAGAAATGTTGTAAATAAGAGTTATGGTACTGTTACAGGACCATATATATTTTTCGAAACTCATTAAAAGTGTACGGTTGGGACCAGCAGTTAGCGTAATGGCTATGTCGCTGGACTCCCATGTAGTCAACTGCGGTTCGCGTCCCGGACCCGGTAGCTTAAAACTCACGCCAGGCACGTGTGCGTGTGTGCCCAAGATCCAGAGAGGAGAACGGAGGAGAAGGGATTGCGGTGTGGCCATCCCCCTGGGGGGTGATTTCTCGCTTTCTGTCTCTCTGTCTCTCTCTGTCTGTCTGGCGAGCGCATGCACCCTATAGCAAAAACCTCTCCAAAAAAAAGTGTAGGGTTAACATTAGTATATCCCAATACATTTTTGTTGTTGTTGTTTTGTTTTTAAAGCTTTGCTATAGGATGTGTGCATGAGACAGAGAGAAAGAAAGTGAGAAATCTCTCCCCATGAGGGACGGCCATGTTGCAATCCCTTCTCCTCCACTTTCCTCTCAGGATTTTGGGCACGCATGCACAGGCACCTGGCATGAATCTCAAGCTGCCAGATCTAGGATTCAAACTGCAAAGCTGACTATGTGGGATCCAGTACCTTATTCTCTATGCTACCTGCTGCTCCCTCAATAAATGTATTTAAAGAAACACTTGAGCTAAATATGTAATACCCCGTTGCTTCAGTTGTAGCCATCAGTGAGTACATGTTTAGAAACAGGGACCCTCTCTCAGGATTCCACAGTTTAATAAGGTTCACCATCACCCAGAGGCTCAAACCATGAGCCCAGAAAGTCATCCTTGACAAGTTTGTCTCTCTTACCACCTGTATCCAATCAGTCATCAATTTATAGCTTTTTATTTCTCCTTTAGCTCCTAAATTCATCTACTCTTTCTAGTGCTTTTAGCATTAATCTGAAGTTTATCTGGAACCACTGTCACACTCAAGTAGCCTAGCTCCTGCTTTCACGTTGTCTCCACCACAATCCAGTCTTCGCTCTGTAGCCAGATTGATCATTTGAAATTATTATTATTATTATTATTATTATTATTTATGGAGATCTGATGAAACTCCAATTCTATATTGATATACCTTTTATGTTTATCATTCAATGATTATGGCAAGTATTCAAAATAGGTGTATGTGAGTGAGAGAAAGGTAAATAAAAGATCAGAATTATGCTAAGACAGAAATGACTTCACTGACAAAAAAAAAAAAAAAAAAAAAGTTTGGGAAATTTCATTGGTATTTTCATTGGTATTTGTTGACCTAGGATGGAAAGGTAGCCATTAGCATGAAATGAAATAGAATTCTGAATCAATAGGGAGTTGTGGACATTTGAGGAGTAGCACTTCAGATTTCCTTACGGCAGGACTGTCCAGTGGCTGTGGTGGTGGTGCCAGTAGTTTGTTCAGTATCCCGAGCTGACTGCATGGCATCCTGACCTGATCCAATGGTAGGCCTTGGTGGCAGCTATGGTGGCAGTTTCCTGTGGTTACTGCTGTTTTCAGAGCTTGGTTTCCTAGCTGTCCCTTCAATTCTTTTTTTCTTTTCTGTTTTTTTTTTTTTTTTCTTGGTCAACAAAGATTCATTTTTTGCTATTGGGTGCATGCACTTGCAGGAGAGACAGATAAATGGAAAGCAAGAAATCCCTCCCTCCCTCCCCTAGGGCAAATAGCCACGCTGCAATCTCTTCTCCTCTACTCTCCTTCCAGGATTTTTTTTTTTTCTTTTTTGAGAGGTTTTTGCTATAGGGCACGTGCACTCATCAGAAAGATAGAGACAGATAGAAATAAAGCGAGAAATCACCCCCTAGGGGGTTGGCCATGCCGCAATCCCTTCTCCTCCACCCTCCTTTTGGGATCTTGGGCACGCACGCACACGTGCTCAGTATGAATTTAAGCCGCCGGGTCCAGGATTCGAAATGTGGTCGACTACTTGGGAGTCCAGCGACATAACTATTACACCAACTGCTGGTCCCGCCTCCTCCCAGGATTTTGGGCACACACACACGCACATGTGCCTGGCACGAGTTTTAAGCCTCTGCATCTGGGATTCGAACTGCAGTCGACTACATGGGAATCTGGCAACCTAACCATTAAGCCATCTGCTGGTCCCCCTGTCAATTCTTTAGGCTATATGATGACATAATTTTATTAAATTTTATACTTTTTTTTTTTTTAGAGAAAGATGTTTACAATAGGGCACATGCCCTCACCAGAGAGACAGAAAGCAAGAAATTGCCCTCCACCCCCAGAAGAAATGGTCACTCCACAATCTCTTTTCTTTCATTCTCTTCTTGGGATTTTGGGCATGCACTCACACGCATCCAGCGTGATTTTTTAAGCCTCCAGGTCCGGGACTCGGACCACAGTCAACTACATGGGAGTCCAGCAATGTTGTAACCATTATGCCATCTGCTGGTCCCTTAAATTCTATTCTGCTAAGGCAAACCAGAATCCAGTCCTGTTGGCAATAAGTGAGAACCACAGTTTAAATGAACTGGCATCAGGGAACATGTTGCAGCCAAAAGTACTTTAAAAAAATCCAGGATATTGGGCCTACTTCGAGTTGGTGGCCATGACCACTGTGTTGTTATTCGTCTGTGGGAACCTGTCAGTCCATACACAAAGTGACAAAAGTTTTTTAAAAACTGTTATCTGTGTTCTCCTGGCATGAAATAGTTACTGAAAACAGAATTTTCTACAACCATACACTTGCTGTGTGGAATTTAAGAGTTGTAAGATGAGGTGTCTGCTTCTAATGGTCCTACAAGCTAGCGAGAGGATCCAGTTCTGAAATTCTCAGCTCAAAGTGTCCTGAAATTCAGATATTCTCTGTGAGTGTACCAGAGTCTCTAATATCCATTCAGTGAAGAATGTCCTTGATGTACTGGTGGAGGCTGAGAGACTGGAATGCTTGATCATGTAAAATGAATGTTTCTGGCTAACCATGGTTCGAGTCCCGGACCTGGTGGCTTGCTTTCTCACTTTCCTTCTCTCTCTCTCTCTGTCTCTCTCTAATCAAATTAAAAAATAATAATAATAAATAAAATAATTTTTTAAATGTGTGTTTCTCAGGGCCAACAGGTAGTGTGGAGGTCAACTACAAGGTTCAAGACCCAGACCCAATGGCTTGAAACACATGCTGGGCCTGTGTTCATGTGTGCCTGAGAGCAGAATGGAAAAGAAGGGATTCTGGCGTGGCATAGCCATCACCTTGTGGGGCTGGCCTTTCTTTTTCCCACTCTCTCTCTCTCTGTCTCTTTCCAGTGAACACATGTGCCCTGCTGAAAAGGAAAAAGCATAAAAAGTCTCCCTAGAAGTCCTAGGCATGATTCCTTTTTCTCCAAGGCCTTGAGAATTAAGCTGATGAGAGGAGTACTATTTTATTTAAAAATAAATTGGTAGATGTTCTCCAAATCTGCAAACACTAATGATATGGGAAGCAGTCGAAATGGTCTCCCTGACTTCAGTGGGGCAATTAGGGTCCTGAGTAACATGGCGATAATGGCATTTAACCTCAGAGGTGAAGTGGACTCTGGTTACAGGCAAGATGATCTAAATTGTCTGATCCACAGACATGTTGGTGGCTGCTAACATAACATGGCTTGTTAGGAATTAAATGGATAGGTAGATTACTGGCTCCTATTTTATCTGAGTTTAAGAAATCTAAAAACCAAAACAGAGCAAGCAAACAAAATTTCCTCTATATCCGGTTATCTAGCATAACTGAGAATCATGATTTTCTTACCAAATTCCTTGACCTGGCTCAGTATATAGTTGTCAGCCCCTTAAATGACAGAAAACCTGGACACCCCAGAGAAGATTTGATCGCAACATTATATATAAGTGCATCTTTCTCCTGGCCTGCCAGAAAAGGACCTATAGCTATTTACTGTGATTGCTTGCTTTAGGTTCTAGAATTGTCCTCAGATCTTTTGAGCCTTATTGGCAGACAGTGAGTCTCAATAAACACCAATAACAGAGGATTCAACGTCCAGGTTATGGACATTGGAGTGGGGATTCCAAAAGTCATTAATGTTTTTTTTTTTTCTTTTTCTTTTTTTTTGGAGAGGTTTTCGCTATAGGGCGCGTGCGCTCGCCAGACAGACAGAGACATAGAGACAGAAAGCGAGAAATCACCCCCCAGGGGGGATGGTCACGCCGCAATCCCTTCTCCTCCATTCTCCTCTCGGGATCTTGGGCACGCACGCACACGCCCGGCGTGAGATTTAAGCCACCGGGTCCGAGACGCGAACCGCGGTCGACTACGTGGGAGTCCAGCGACATAGCCATTACGCTAACTGCTGGTTCCCATTAATGTATTTTGATCTCAGTCTGTTTGTGACAGGCCCTTGAAACCCTGAACCCTTACTGTATTCATAAGATAATAAAGCAAGTATATCCTCAATATGAAATATACTTGAATTATATATTTTGCTTTCATTAGGCTGTGGTAGCAAACCAATGTAGAATGGCTGAAACACAATAAAATGTGTTTTCCTCCTACACAACAATCCTAGCAGGCATTTTTTATACTTTGAAACTCAGGCTCCTTCCTGCTTAGGGCTCCTCCATCTCCCATAACCTTATGGGTTTCTGCACCCAGCCTGAGACTGGAAGACACATGAAGAGGTAGACCTGTTTCCAAAATATCTTGAAGTGACTCATATCATGCCTCCTCACATTCGTTTGGCAAAATCTGATTACATGCCAGCCAGGGTAGGTGAATATGGCCTAACATATTATTGAGGTTAAAAAAAAGAAAGTAGATGTTGATGTATATATCAGCTGTGTTTGCTATGAAAATATTTAGATTAATTAAGATCTTTAGTAATTCAATAAAAAATGGGGGGAAAACAGTCTAGAAAGTAAACATAGATACCAGAGACAGTGTGGGAAGAGAGTGGGAGATGGCAGAGGGTAAGAGATAGGGAATCAAGGATGGGGGGAAAAAAGCAAAACATACAGGAAACTAGAAATGGAAAATTATTTGTTGACAATAACATGTATGTTGATGTGCTTGATTGAGACAATATACAGTGTACTCTGGATGGAAAATCTCATTTTGTGTGCTGTAATGATGTACAGTGAATGAATGTAAACAAATAAATTTAAATAAGACATTAAAAAAAAAGAAAAGAAAAGAAAGTAGATGTCAGAGAAAACGTATCAGTCTCTGTCACAATGCTCTGCTTTTTCTCCTGCTGCTGAATGAGCCCTAGGATAGCAATACTGTGACACTGGCAGATTTCTCACATGGGTTTTCCGGATGCAAGTTAAAGGCTTTTATGAAAAGATAGTGAATGAAAACCACTAAAACTCCCCATCCAACCCAAAATAATAAATCAAAGCAACCTGGAGTTACTGGGGAAACCACAGAGATTAGTTCCTGTATCAAAGCCTTGGAAGAGGCAGAAGTGGTGACAGTATTTCACATTCCTCTCTAACTCACCTGTGCAGGTGACAGATGGGCTCTGGAAAATAATAGTGGGCTGTCATAAATTTAATCTATTTAGCTGCTATTCTAGACATGGTCTTTTTACTTGGGCAAATAAATATAGCCTCCAACAATTAATAAGCAGCTATTGATTTGGTAATTCTTTTTCATCTCTGTAAAAATAAAGCCATTGGAACAACTTTTTTTTTTACCTGAAATAAATCAAAGTACAGATTGCCCAGGATAATGTCAATTGTCTAATGTTTTCCATAATTCACAGAAACATTAAAGATTCTATTATCTCAAGGGGTATAATATTGTCTAGTAACTTAATAATGATGCAGATAGAAGACAGAGAGCATTATGGGAAGCATGCAAATCAAAGAGTGGGAGATTAAGGGGCCTACACTTCAGTGAAGTTTCTGGAAGTCCAGATGATCTTGGACATGTCAGCATCTCACTTTCAAAGGAAAGACATATTTTTGTTGTACCTTGTCCACCACCGGTAAAAACAAAAAAGTATTTTGTGGGTTCTTCTGATTTTGGAGAAAACATTTGATTTGAGTAAGACTTTCTAATGCGTTTACTAGATGACTCAAAGGTCGACACACTTTAAGTACTGTTCAGAGCAACTGAAGTTTCTCTACTCGTCTTATAACTCTGTCTCTCTACCTTATAAGTCCAGGGGACTAAGAGGAGCACTGGGCACATGTGTATTATCTCAGTTCCATATGGAGCAGTGGCGAAATATAATCAGAGAACCAAAATAAAGGTACTAAACATTCTGGGGCATCGACATGGTACCTTGTGCAAATACCTCTTCTCTTCATTAAGGCAGCTCTTGGCAGGACCAGTGGATTGTGTAATGGTTATGTCATTGGACTCCCATGTAGTTGACCATGGTTCGGGTCCCAGAACCAGTAGCTTAAAATTCACACCAAAGGCATGTGAGTGCATGCCCAAAATCCTGAGAGGAGATTAAAGGAGAAGGGATTGTGGTGTGGCCAACTTCTCTAGGGGTGGGGTGGAGAGGTGATTTCTTGCTTTCCGTCTGTCTGTCTCTGTGTCTCTGGTGAGTGCTTGCTCCCTATAGTAAAAATCTCTCTCTCATAAAGAAAGATAGCTCTTGGCTTTCTACTGGGCTGTGATTAAGACTGAATACCTCACTGTGGAATAGCAGAGGACCAGGTAAACCATGTTTATCATAAACTGAGTGTCATTCTCATCTCATAGAATTTGAATATCATGGGAGTCAGCAGATTGTTGGATCCCACATGGCTGATGGTATGGTTTGAGTCCTGGACCCAGTGGCTTGAAAAACTCTTCAAGCGTGTGTGTGTGTGTGTGTGTGTGTGTGTGTGTGTGTGTGTGTATGTGTGCCCCAAATCCTGAGAGGAGAATAGAAGAGAAGGGACTGTGGCATGACCACACCCTCTGGGGGTTGATTTCTCACCATCTCTCTCTCTCTGTCTCTATCTCTCTCTGTCTCTATCTCTCTCTGTTTCCAGTGAGCATACACATCCTATAGCAAAAAAATAAATACATAAAAATAAAAAGAATATGAACACTGTGAAGAAAGAGACTGGCCTATTTTGATTGCCACCATTTCTCACATTCTGGATACCTGCTATGTAATAATACTTGCTTAGGAAATATTTGCCGATAGAAAGAGAGAAAAAAGAAGATGGAAGAGAGGGATGGAGGAAGAAAGAGAGGAAGGCAGGAAGAAAGGAATCTAGGTAAACATGTCCACAAACATCCTTTCAGCAAATGCAACTTATAAACACAGAACTATTTTTAAGCAGGTCCTAAAGGTCCAATTTTTCATAAACTATTCTTTCAAAATACAAGCATGCTTACTATTATTTCACTGAAGTTTCTCCCTCAAACCTTATCTACTTTTGTTTTATTATTTTTTTCAATTTATTTTCCCCTCGATTCACTCTCACCCTGTTCCCAAGCTGTCTCTGCTGTTGATAGTTGCTGCCCGTGCTTTTGTGCCTTCCAGTCTTTCAGTTTATGCCATAGAATGCAGACATTTGGTACATATTGAGGGGGGACATACAATGCATCTTTCATAATCTAGCTTCCTTCGCTTTGCATTAAATCTTCCATGCTCACCCACTCTCTGTCAAATGCCAGGGTAGGGTCTCTTTGTGTTTTTTAATGGTCGAGTAGTAGTTCCTAGGTATATGTGCCACATTTTTAAAATCCATTCATCTATTCTTGGACTATTTCAATAATCTTTTATTGAGAAAGTCTTATGAAATAATATAAAAAGGCTAGAAGTCATAAGAAAAATATATCATTAGACTTTTTTATTTATTTGTTTGTTTTGCTACATGGCCTATGTACTCATCAGAAAGAGACTGAGAGAGAGAGAGAGAGAGAGAGAGAGAGAGGGAAATCACTACCAGGGAAATGGCCCCACTACAATCCCTTCTCCATTCCCTTGGGATTTTGAGCATGCACACTCATGTATGTGCCATGTGTGACTTTCAAGCTCCCCGGTCTGGGACTCAAACTGTGAGGCTGGCCATGTAGCATCTAGCTACCTTAGTCTCTATACACCTGCTGGTACAGAATTCATTTTTTCTCTTTTAAAGTTTTTCCAGAAGGTGCATGCACTCAAAGGGGAGAGAGAGAGAAAGAGAAAGCACCTTGTCATAGGGAATGGTTACCCTGCAACCCGTTTTCTTCCATTTCTCTCTCCTTTTGGGATATTGGGCATGTATGCACATGTGCCTGGCATGTTTTTCAAGCCACTGGTTCCAACCATGTAATGACTATGTAGGATCCAGCCACCTGAGCCACTACCTCAGCCAGCCTGAGACTTCCTTTTTTTTTGGAGAGGTTTTTGCTATAGGGCACGGGCGCTCACCAGAAAGACAGAGAGAGGCAGAGAGATAGAAAGCGAGAAATCCCCCCCCAGTGGGGATGGCCACGCCGCAATCCCTTCTCCTCCATTCTCCTCTCGGGATCTTGGGCATGCACGCACACGCGCCTGGCGTGAGTTTAAGCCACCAGGTCCGGGACTTGAACCGCAGTCGACTACGTGGGAGTCCAGCGACATAGCCATTACGCTAACTGCTGGTCCCAAGACTTCATTTTTTAAAATGCTGAGTATTATAAACTACAATATTAAAAAAGTAAAAGCATACAGAAAACCACATTGGCATAGTGGTTAATATCTCTAATATGCAGAGTGTGCGTATAATTTAAAAAGATCAGGAGTCAGAAATAGTGAGTAAAGGATAGAATAAAATAATTGAGGAAAGAGGAAATGTAAATAGGAAATAATTATATGAAAAGTTGAGAATAATGAAGACTATAACAAAAAGATACTGCTTTGATTTTTTTCACCCACAAAGCAAAATGAGTAATAGGGAGTCAGGATATAAGAGATAGGAATAGACATACCCTGCTTCTGACAGTGTGTGCTAACACCTCTTTGGAAATAAAACTGGCCATCTTTTTTTTCTTTTTATGAGAGATTTTTGATAAGACATGGCCATCTTTGACAAATTTAAAATGACATACGTTGTTGATCTAAAAATCCAGAAGAAGTCCATCTCAGAGGTAGGGAACATAGACACATTGCCATGATGTTTCTTGCATCTTTGTTTGTAGTACACTAAATTGGAGGAAAATCTTAAAGTCCACCACTACATGAATGATTGAATAATTCATGGCTCATGTTACTCTGGAAAATTTTTATTTACTTTAATAACTCATAGACTTTTTTCTACTGATATGGACAGAAGTATACACTAGAATATAATTTTTTAAAGTTGCCGCAGGGTAAGTACACTAGCCAGAGGTGGGGGAAGAAGCACCCCGATGAGATGTGGTCCCACCATAATTCCTTCTCTTTCATTTCTCCAGCCTATTGAGATTTTGGCCATACTCGCATACGTATCTGGTATGTTTTTCAAACCTCTGAGACTGAGATTTATTATTATTATTATTATTATTATTATTATTATTTTTGGAGGGGGAGAGGTTTTTGCTATAGGGCACATGCTCTTGCCAGAAAGACAGAGAGAGACAGAGAGACAGAAAGCTAGAAATCACCCCCCAGGGGGGATGGCCACATCACAATCCCTTCTCCTCCATTCTCCTCTCGGGATCTTGGGCATGCACGCACACACGCCCAGCATGAGTTTAAGCCACAGGTCCGGGACTCGAACCATGGTTGGCCACATGGGAGTTCAGCGACATAGCCATTACGCTAACTGCTGGTCCCTGAGACTAAGATTTGTACCTTGGTCAGTCATATGGCATCTTATTCACTTAACCACTAGGTTATAGGATACGCCCAGCATTATAAAATTTCAAGAAGTCATAATGCAATATTCATAGTATTTCCTTTGATATGTGAATGTACATATTAGTACGAGAAGGCATAGAGGTATGGCAGAATACACAAGGTGACTTCAAAACTCACGGAAACTTGGAAGTAAAGGACTAATTTATTTTATTACAAAAATATTTTAAATCCATGCATAGTTTTTTCTTTTCTTTTCTTTTTGTGACTTTTTAAAATCATTTATTTATTTTTACATTTTCTCATACTTACTTTACAAATAAAAAATTTTTTAATCATACTCCACAGTTCTTGATAGTTAATAAACAACTTTCAAAATTTAAAAAAACCTGAATTTTAAAGATAGTCTTTGAAATATTTGTTATAATTTTGTTTGTGACTCTGTAACAACAGAGACAGTATGGTTTTATGTTTTATTATTTCTTAAATTTATTTTTAAAATTTTTAAAATTAATTTATTTATTTTTTATTTCATTTTCTTCCATACATTTGATCACCTTATTATTTGTCTTACAAAATGGATATTTCAACAGGTGAGCATTTCTCCCTAGTACCGTTGATAAAACTACGAAATATCTTCAACAGATCATACCACACCTCTTTGTGCCATTAATGCTTTGCCTCTCTGTCCCTCCCCCAAATGTCCGTCCTCAGACCCTCCTCTTTCACACACACTATATCTGGTATTTACATCTACATGAACTTTCTGAAGATCTCGCCAATACAACAAACTGTTGAAATACATCAAATGTGTACGAATATATATTAAGTATCATAGAGATAACTAGAGGGAGAAACTTTTTCATAATATTTTCTATTATGTTATTTAATTCTCTATAACTTTTTATTTTTTTTCTTTATTTTTTATTTGGAGAGGTTTTTGCTATAGGGTGCATGTACTCTCCAGAAAGACAGAGAGACAGAGAGACAGAAAGCGAGAAATCATCCCCTGGGGGGATGGCCACGCCACACTCCCTTCTCCTCCATTCTCCTCTTGGGATCCTGGGCACTCACGCACACACGTCCAGGATGCGAACTGCAGTCCACTACATGGGAGTCCAGCAACATACCCATTACGCTAACTGCTGGTCCCTCTCTATAACTTTTTAAACATCTACTAAAGAATTTTTATAAAGAAAAAAAAATCACAATTAAAAGTGCTCAATGCCTCTCTGTTTTGCTTTATTTTTTTCTTTTACATAATTGACTCATTAATGTTTATTGAGTGAAAGTGCATTGAGAAAAATCAGTCATTCCAGAACAATTCCTTTCTAAGAGGAGACTTTAAATAATACCACAAATTGCTCAGGAAAAGCTCTTATTTTTTTCTATGATTTAGCTGTTAATTATTTGGGCATGTGTTCTAAAGCTATGAGTGGTGATGCCCTTGAGGATTTTTTTTTTTTTTCCGCATGGGAGACATTTGTTTTAAATTTTTACAATTTAACAAAAATACACTTGATCCGTAGAAGAAACTACCCTGGCCGGAATACCTCTTACTACATTAAGGTCACATATCATATGACTATTTAAATTAGAACCAGAAACTTATGCTTTCCAGTTTCTGGAAAGCCATTCTAATGTTATCACAGGATAAATAAACTCATAAAAATTGCAGATAGATTATAAGCTGGTTTTCTATCTCAGAAGCAAAGTTACATGTGAGAGATTTTGATTTTTGTTGTAAAATGCTTTGGGATGGTGTTATTGTCTTCTAGGACAACAACAATGTATTTCTGTTGCTCTAAACAATACTTTATATCACATTAAAGTCATGACTTCCAAATGTTCAGTGTGTAATTTATACAATATTTATATGCTTAAATAAGTGATTTACTTAAAAACATACATGTGTGTTTGAGACTACTTTTAAACTCTGTTTAATATTTCTTAAGGAAAACTTGCTTTAAAACAAAATCTGATTCTAAAGGCTCAAATATAATGCAGAAGTCTTAAGACAAAGACATCCAACAGCAGTGAATAAAATCGTGTGTAGTTAACACAAATCAAGATCTAGCACATGTATGTTTTCTGAGATAGAAAACCAGTTTATAATCCATTTGCAACTTTTATGAATTAACAGGTCTTCCTTCTTTTTGCTACCTAACTAAAATTGATTCCCCGTTCTCTGAAAATGACATGGGTTAATCTTAGTATTAAACATATTTTTAATTTACAAATATTTATAATTTTGTTTCAAATTCTACTTAAATAAAAATTTTAAACTCTATATATTCTAAATTATCATGCAAGCCATTAATTTAGTGCAAACTCTGGGAAAAAATTAATATGTTTACACCCTTGTGTAATGTGTTTTATAAGAACAAATGAGAGGAAATGAAGAGAAAAGGAAGAGAAAGTTATAGATGCACAGAAGCCCCAAAGCCTCATACTAACTGGTAGAGTTTCTTCCGTGGCTCTTTAGGTTCTCTTATAAGTCCCCCACGGCAGGGACTGTGCCTGCTCACTGTCAGCACTCAACAATACAAGACAGGGTTATTGGCAGTTGTACCTACAGGTAGACTTTGTATGATTATTATTTTTTGATAGCAGGATTCAAAACACTAATTGGATTGTCATTCGAGTGTTTCTTGGTTTTGTATGTATGTTCTGCTGAGAAGAAATGCTTAAACTGATCATTTATACTTTTAAAGCTACAGTTTAATGAGAAAGCAATTTAGTAAATTGCTGGGGACTGTTTTATATCACACAGAGTGTTGTGTTCTCACAGAACAACTTCATTTAACAGAATCCCTTGGGAAGTTTAGCCGAAGCTGAAATAAAAAACTGTTGCTGCCTGAAGGGTCATGTGCCTGTCTGCTCTGCAGAAGTTTCTAGAATAGGAAGTTTGTTGGTTTCAGACACAAAGCCCTTTGCCATGTTTATACCCCAGCCTGTCTACTGCAAATTAGGAGCTATATGCAGTAATTAATTTAGTTATTCTAATTAAATTTGATAAAAATCAGTTAAAAATACATTTAGACAGTGTACACATACACACTAACATACTAAAACAGAATTGAGTCAATAAAATACTTTCTATTGGATTTACTTCCATTTTTAAAAATTTCATTCCTCAAACAATCCAAAAAAGATTACAGGTAAGTTAAAAAATCTCAATAGGTCTAATTAGTTTGAGCTTTCATACTGGTAGAGGCTGAAGTAAGATACTAAGAAACAACACTTGAATTTTACTTTCAGAGGTGTGAAAAATTAAGTACATAGAAAGTTTCATCTCTGTTACTGTGTTTTGGTTCCTAGTATTTACATTTGATTTGACCCTTTTGGTAGTTTCCATCTCTGTATTAAAATGACCCATCTGTTCTTGCATGTTGTCTAACTTTTCTATTAGTCTTTAATGTATTAATATAGTTATTCTAAATTCTCTCTTGGCTCGAGCATCTGGGTCATATTTGGGAATGCCTTGCAATTTTTTTTTTTTTTTGGAGAGATTTTCACTGTAGGGCACGTGCGCTCGCCAGACAGACAGAGAGAGACATAGAGACAGAAAGCAAGAAATCACCCCCCAGGGGGGATGGTCACGCCGCAATCCCTTCTCCTCCATTCTCCTCTCGGGATCTTGGGCACGCACGCACACGCGCCCAGCGTGAGTTTTAAGCCACCGGGTCCGGGACGCAAACCGCGGTCGACTACGTGGGAGTCCAGCGACATAGCCATTACGCTAACTGCTGGTTCCCAATGCCTTGCAATTTTGACAGACCAGCATGTTCTTTCACACAGTAGATTCTGATGTAAGTCCATACTATGCTTAGGGATGAGTGCACCTTCCCTTCTTCTACAGCTATAGTTTGGGGGATTTTGCTAGTCTACTGGGTTGTTAAAAAAGTCATGATGCATTTTTACATTTAAAAAAATGACATGATTTTTCCGACAACCCGAGTCAATAGTTGAGTGTGAAGTTTAGTGTTGCCATGATCTTCATTGCACCAACAGCTTCACAGATTTTTAGTGAGAACTAATGATCAGGTGTGGGCTAATTTACCAGGGATCACTTCTCAATATTTGCTCTCTGAAGAGAATCTATCTCTTGTCACTCTCCCAATTGTGTCCCACTGTTACTTTTTTTTTTTTGGAGAGGTTTTCACTATAGGGCGCGTGCGCTCACCAGAAAGACAGAGACATAGAGACAGAAAGCAAGAAATCACCCCCCAGAGGGGATGTCACGCTGCTATCCCTTCTCCTCCATTCTCCTCTTGGGATCTTGGGCACACACGCACGCGCCCCCGGTGTGAGTTTAAGCCACCAGGTCCAGGACTTGAACCGCAGTCTACTACATGGGAGTCCAGCGACATAGCCATTACGCTAACTGCTGGTCCCTGTCCCACTGTTATTTTAACAGTGTTTGTTACCATAATGATGGGATTGGGGAAGAAGGGAGTTTTCCGATATACTGAAATCTTGGCTATCTCTGTGAACTTGTGGAGCGTGGCCTTCACAATTGCTCCTGTCCATCTTCTAGCTGTAGCATTGGGTGTGCCAGGTATTTCTGCCCTGCCTCTCTCTCTTTTTTTTTCTCTTTTCTTTCATTCTCTTCTGGTTGCAGTGGGGTCCAGTGCCTGAAGGTGATAATCTTGCAGGTTATGGTTTTGTTCTATTAGGGAGATTGAGCACATGGGTCTGACTGGAATTTCTGACCATGGCGCTTGCTTCTTTCCTTCAACTGTTATTACTAAGGAAGTTTTTTTGGGATTCCCCTTTGTCTTTACTTTGAATACCTGTTGAGATCTAGGGAGAAAAAGCCATAGCTCATGGTAGCTACGTACTCTGATGCTAGCACGAGCTTGGGCTTTAGCAACTTGATAGAACATTTTTTTGCTCTGTCTTCTTATAGATGATATGGTATCTAGTGAGGAATGAGCCCAGGTAAAGAAAAGCTTTTTTTGCTAGAAAGTTGGTCACTCCAATGGAATATTTTATGAGATTTTATACTAGTGGTTCAATCATTCTCTATCTCTTCAAATAGTAGTGCCAGCTGAGACCCCATGTGCCGGAAACACAAACCCAGACTCTGAATATATATGTATTCTTTTGAGAACTGTTAGCCCTTCCAAAATAAAGCCTCAACTAGCCAGTTGGTCCTTTCAAGGAATGGTACCAAAATGGGGGTTCAGTATTTGTCATTATTGTTATTTGGACATCTGGCATTGACCTTTCATAAACAGCTAATAGGAGCAAATGCTCTTGAACACTTAGAAAGCTTCCACATCTTCCACTCAGACCACTTTATTCATGTGTCCCATTTTTTTTTTAGGAGTGTTTTCTTTATGTCATGTGCACTTGCAGACAGAGAGAGACAGAGATAATGAGAAAGAAAGTGAGAAATCACCCCCAGGGGGGATGGCTATGTCACAATCCCTTCTCCATTATCCTCCCAGGATTTGGGGCAAGCACACACATGTGCTTGGCGTGAGTTTTAAGCTGCCAGGTCTGAGACTTGAACCATGGTTGGCCTGGTGGAAGTCCAGCGACACAACCTCTATACTGTCTGCTGGCCTCTCATGTGTCCATTATACTAGCACTGGAATGGCTAAAAGAGGCTGACACCACTGGCTGGGTATTTTTGATTCTTGCCCCCCTCTAATGTATGTTCTCCTGTGGGCAGTAAAACATAGAACAATGTTCACCCTGTGCTTCTTTCCACACATCAGTTCTTATGTGTATATGTCATATCTCCTTGTACGCTTTTTTTTTTTTTTTTTTTTAGATTTTTGCTATAGGGTGCATGCACTCATCAGAGAGGTAGAGAAATAGAAAGTGGGAAATCACCCCCCACTGGCCACACCACAATCCCTTCTCCTCTTGGGATTTTGGGCACATATATACCTACACCTGGTGTGAGTTTTAAACCACTGGGTCCAGGACTTGAACTGCAGTCAACTACATGGAAATACAGTGATGTAACAATTATTCCATCTGCTGGTCTCTCCTTGTACCTTTTCTTGTCCTTTCTCTTCTTTCTCTGTTAAATATCCAAAGAATTTTTCACTATCAGTGACTCTTTACATATTTTAACTTCAGGCCTCTTTTCCATATAAATCGGTGAACCTGGGGAAGATCTGCCCAGTACGTGGGCAGGCACCATCCAATTGGCTGGGGGACTGAAGAGAATAAAAAGGGAGAGGAAGGGCAAATCCTAGGTCTCTTTCCTGGAGACGTGTTGTCCTCCTGCTCTTGGACGTCAGGACTCTAGTTTCTCAAGCTTTTGGCCTTACACTGGGGATTTACACCCTTCACTTCCTTGGTTCTGAGGCCTTCAGACACATTGAGCAGCACTACCAGTGCTCTTGGCTCTCCAATTTGTAGATGGCCTATCCAGGACTTCTCAGCTTCCACAATCAGGTGAGCCAATTCCTCAGATAGTTTTCTATTCTTTTCTTTTCTTTTGCTTTTTGTGTTTTAAATTTGCAGTAAGGTGTATGTGCTCAATGGAGACAGAAAAAGGAGGAAAGTGAGAAATCACCTCCCAAGGGGGTTGGCAATGTCACAGTCACCTCTCCTCAGGATTTCAGGCATGCATACACACACGCCCAGCACGTTTTCCAACCTGCTGGATCCAGGACTTGAACTGCACAGTTTGCCATGTGAAATCCAGCCACCTCAATCACCCCATCACCACCTGGCCATTACTTTCTTTTTCATTTCATTCTCTATGCGTCCTGTTCCATCTCTTGAGGATACTGACTAAAACAGATTGCTCATGTTCCTTCATACTGTTTGATACTGTTTGAGCTTGATCCCAGGTGTGTCACTTTCAAGGTTTGAGGAATTATTTCTAGGCCTACTTATAAGTTGGTGTATCTGACATCCAGCTCATCATGGGCAGTTACAGCTACATAGTCACCAAATGCTCTATAGTCAAGGGCTTCATCTCTTCCGGAGCCCATTGACATGCCAGTAATTTCTTTTAAAGATATAGAACCCCCAATTGTAGATGGGATGACTGTGCTTCAGAATCCTGTAAGTCTTCATTATGATTCTTCTGAGGGGTCTTGCCATGGTCTCTACCTTAGCCTCTTTTCTGACTATGACTACCACCAACACCCCAGGTCTCCAATTTGTAGATGGCCTATCCAGGACTTCTCAGCTTCCACAATCAGGTGAGCCAATTCCTCAGATAGTTTTCTATTCTTTTCTTTTCTTTTGCTTTTTGTGTTTTAAATTTGCAGTAAGGTGTATGTGCTCAATGGAGACAGAAAAAGGAGGAAAGTGAGAAATCACCTCCCAAGGGGGTTGGCAATGTCACAGTCACCTCTCCTCAGGATTTCAGGCATGCATACACACACGCCCAGCACGTTTTCCAACCTGCTGGATCCAGGACTTGAACTGCACAGTTTGCCATGTGAAATCCAGCCACCTCAATCACCCCATCACCACCTGGCCATTACTTTCTTTTTCATTTCATTCTCTATGCGTCCTGTTCCATCTCTTGAGGATACTGACTAAAACAGATTGCTCATGTTCCTTCATACTGTTTGATACTGTTTGAGCTTGATCCCAGGTGTGTCACTTTCAAGGTTTGAGGAATTATTTCTAGGCCTACTTATAAGTTGGTGTATCTGACATCCAGCTCATCATGGGCAGTTACAGCTACATAGTCACCAAATGCTCTATAGTCAAGGGCTTCATCTCTTCCGGAGCCCATTGACATGCCAGTAATTTCTTTTAAAGATATAGAACCCCCAATTGTAGATGGGATGACTGTGCTTCAGAATCCTGTAAGTCTTCATTATGATTCTTCTGAGGGGTCTTGCCATGGTCTCTACCTTAGCCTCTTTTCTGACTATGACTACCACCAACACCCCAGGGGTTGCTGGATTATATGGTCAAAACGAGGACATGCTGCAAAGCCTTTCCCCTCTCTGAGACCTACTGGGACTTAGCTTCTTGTATCACTTGACCTTTGAGCTGGAGCATTAGCCCCAGGTGTGATGGATGCTGCCTGTAGAGGGGCCTATCAGGTGTTGTGCTTTCTTCTTTGTCATAGCAGTTGCAAGATTTAATTATCTTCATTTAAGAGTGGTCCTAGCATGTACCTGACCATTAAGCCCCTACAATTTGCAAGTATGGAAAGCATAGGGTTTGTTTCCTGCTCTCTTGAGCTCACACATAAAGAATTAAAGAACGTTGTTTATGCTTTGTTCTTCTGACCTGATCAACATAATGTCATCCCTGTAGTAAGTCAACATGAAGTTATGTAAGGTGACCAGAGAATCAAGGAAGCTAGTGATGTATTCTGAAAGAGGGCTGGAGAGTTATCACAGTTATAGGGTAAAAGTCTAAATGTGGATTATTCATTCCACATGAATGCAGAATGTTCTTACAAATCTTTCTAATTGAAATAGAAAATACATTTGCCAAATCACTAGCCATGCGCCTTCTAAGACTCTTTTAATCCTATTAAGCAAAGATACTTCAGCTGTGATAGCTGTGTTAGCTGTGATAGGGACTATAACTTTTTGCAATAAAATAAACTTGTATTGTGTTTTTCCACATACTTTTTAAGTCCCCCCAACATATAATTTTAGTTTATACTTGTAAGAATCTTACTTTACTTTTTCACTCAATATTATTGTTTAATCATGAATATAATACCTTATGTTTAATGTATACTCAGTACCTAAACCTAACTATTGTTTTCTCCATCTCCTATGTTTTTAAATTAAATTTTTACATTTACTGTTATGTAAAACATTCTTGACATGCTCTTTGGCAGGTTCATGGAAGTGTATCTTATACACATCTTAAATTTACTAGAAACCATCAAATTACTCACCATGATTGTATCCATTTATTGTTTTAACTTATAATTAAGAGTTATTATTCCTCTATTGCAAATTAACATACCTTTCTACCAGTGATAACATTTTTTGCCAGACTGAAGGGTGATAATGAATATTTTCTTTTAATCTGCACTTTCTGACTGGTTATTGCTACTTTACTGCAATTTTATGAATATTTTCATTTTGACCTTCAATCTAGAAAAAAAATCAGAAAAAAATATAGCTTTTTAAGATTATTTTGCTAATATTTTATATTTCCTTTCTAAACCTATAAGTGGAATGGGTCTATGTCTTTCTATTTTCTTATGGTCCTTGATTTGGGAAACATAATTATACTTATTACATACAGCATTTTTCTGGTGACTAGTGATTAGCATTTTAAAATATCTATTGGCCATTTATTTGCCTTCTTAGAGATGTTTATTTAGGTGATTTGCCCATCTCTTTGAATTGGATTGTGTGTTCTCTTGCCGAGTTGTTGGAATGCTTTATATATTTTAGATATTAGCTCACTATTGGCTATATGGTTTGCAAAATATTTTATCCCAATGCAACGGCTGTCTATTTACTCATTAACTTTTGCTCTATTTGCTGTGAAGACGTTTTGCTATAATCCCATTTAGTTTTGCTTCATTATCTGGTTTTGAGCTTATATCCAAGAATTTCTGCCTAGCCTAATGTCTTTGAGTTTTTCCTCCAAGTTTTCTAATAGTTGTACGGATTTAGGTTTTATGTTTGAGTTAATTTTTGTATATGGTGTGTGAGAGGATTCCAATTTCAATCTTCTACATATGGATAGCTAGTTTTTCCAACACCTTATTGAAGAGATTTTTTTTTCTCCTTTGTGCATTTTTGGCACTGTTGTCAAAAACCAATTTATGTTAAATGCATGAGTTTATTTCTAGGCTTTTAATTCTGTTTCATTGGTCATTGTACTTATTTTTATGCCAATACCATGCCTGATTGAGTTGCTATAGTTTTAGAATAGATTTTGAAGTCATGTAGTGTGATGCTTTCAGTTCTGTTCTTTTTTTTTTTTTTTTTCAAAGTTTCTTCGGCTATGTGTGGTCTTTTGTAGTTCTATACAAGTCTTAGAATTCTTATTTTGAAAAATGACATTGGAATGTTGATAGATTGTATTAAATGTGTAGACCACATTAAGTTGTACAGATGTCTTAATAATATGCTTCCAATCCATAGATATGGAGTATCTTTTCATTTATTTATTACAGCTTCATCAATATTCAGTTTTCTGTAGGTAAGTCTTTTTTTTATTAATTTAGTCCTGAATATGTAAACTTTCTCATGCTATTTAAAATGGGTTCATTTGCAGATTTTGAGTTCAAAAAAATTTTTTTTGTTATCAGGTCTAACAGCTTCTTTTTTTTAAAAAAAAAAAAATATATATATATGATTATGCCATTAGCAAATAGAACCAATTACAGTTCTATTTGAGTGACATTTCTTTTCTCTGTTGAACTAAGGCTTGTTATGTTAAATAGTAGTAGTAGTAGTATTTTGTTCCCAATCTTAGAGAAAGTTTCGACTTTGTCATTAAGTATGATATAAGTTGTGAGCTTTTGAGATATTGCCTCTATTTAGGTACATACCTTCTATTTCTTGAGTTGTTGTTTTTAACAAGAAAAAGATGTTACATTTTGTTAAATGCCTTTCCTGCATATATTGAGAAGACTATGGATTTTTGTCCTTCATTCTTTTGATACGGCATATGACATTTAATTTGCATATGTTGAACCATCTTTGCACTTAAGAGATAAATCCCACATGATCACTGCAAATGATTCTCTAAATGTGCTGTGAAGTTCAGTCTGCTTGTATTTTGTTGAGAATTTTTGCTTCTATATTAAGGATATCGGTCTATAGTTTTCCTTTCTTGTAACTATTTATGTGGCTTTAGTGTAAGGGTAATGCTGCCTCATAAAATGAGTTTCACCTTGTTAATCATTAAGATCTTGAGGAAAATTTGTATTAGTTCAAGTGTTCGGTAGAATTTTACCTTGAAGCCCTCTGGTCTTGAGTTCTCTTTCAGAGACTTTGTATTATTGATCCAATACCTTTAATGGTTTTGATCAGATTTTTTCTTTTCTTGATTCAGTCTTAGTAGATGTGTCTAGAAACGTTTTCATCTCTTCTAGCTTATTCAATTTGTTGAATATTCTTCACAGTATCTTATGATCTTCTGTATTTCTGTGGTGTCAGGTGTAATATTTCTGATGTTGAGTCACTCTCTAGTTAACCTAGCTAAAGATTTATTGGTATTTTCTCTTGAAGAATCAACTCTTAATCTTGCCAATCTTTCTATAATAGTTTATTTCTGGTCTGATTCTCATTTTCTTACTAATAATGACTTTGTGCTTAACTAATTTTTCTTTTTCTAGGTCCTTGAGGTGTAACATTTGAGGTATTTTTTGATGTAGGAATTTATCAATATAAAATCCTGTCTTAAAACTTCTTTTGCTGCATCTTACAAGTTTTCAAATAGTTTCCATTTTCATGTATCCTCAGGTATCTTATAATTTTTCTTTTAACTTCTTTGACTCATTGGTTGTCTGGGAAAACATTGTTTTATTTCCATGTATTTGTAAATTTTCCAAAATTCTTTTTCTAGATTTCTAGTTTCATCTTATTATGATTTTAAAAGATTTTACATAGTTCAGTCTACTTAAATGTGTTAATATTTGTTTTGTGGCTAACACGTATCCTGGAAAATGTCCTGTGTATCCTTCAGGAATGTGTGTTCTGCTATTGGATGGAATGTTATGTATATGTCAGTCATTTGGTTTGAGTGTTGTTCAACACCACTGTTCCCCTGTTGACTTCTTCAATGGATAATCTGTTCATTATGGAAGTGAAGTATATAGAAACCATGGGTAGAATCAAACATTATAATTCTAGTACAACTGCAAATTACAGTAGGAAAAGCAATAGTGAGTCAAGATATAACTTGTTATTGTACCTATTGGGCTTTGTGGGTGATGGTTTTCCATGGAGAACCATCCTAAACTACCCATGGGGCTTTGAAAGTGAGAGCTCTATGGAGAATTTTTTCTCTGTTTAGAAAAACATTAACCTTTACACTTGAACAATTAGTAATTATGTGTATGTCTTATAATACAGTCTAACACTTGATAGGATAAAAACACTTGTTTCTTTTAAATATTACCATGAAAATTCTAAAATACAAGTACATTTCAGTCACATAAATTTCTATTTAGGAATGGTGACAACAATTGGATTTCTCAAATTTGACTAGAATGATATAGCTAAGAATTGTCTTTGCATAGAAAACCAAAAAAAAAAAAAAATACACCATGACTTTTCTGATGACCTAATAATACAAATGACTCTTCAGTAGATTGACAAGCTATAGCTTTGATTTGGCATACATGGAGACTGCAAATACTAATAGATTTGCATTAAATAATAGGAGATCCTGATTAGAAGCTTTATCATTTTCAATAATAGATCAAACTATTTAGCTATTAAAAATAACCTTGGTCTAGTGTAAGTGGTATGGGCTGTAGCATTCTAGAGT
The DNA here is from genome assembly GCF_000334495.1 of Tupaia belangeri chinensis. Classification (NCBI taxonomy): domain Eukaryota; kingdom Metazoa; phylum Chordata; class Mammalia; order Scandentia; family Tupaiidae; genus Tupaia; species Tupaia belangeri. Next base: position 1,713,389 of record NW_006160054.1, on the reverse strand, counting down.
GCAGTGCTAGAATCCACATGACTGACCACAGGTTCAAATCCCTGGCCTTAATCAATCTGAATCTCACAAGGCATGTATGAGCATGCCCAAGGTCTGGAGGGCTGAAGAAGGGAATCATAGTGTGATGGGACCCTGTCGAGGGTGCCTCTCTGCTCTTTCGTGGATGAGAACATATTCTCTATCATGAACAAAATGATTTTTAAACAAGTTTCTTAGTTCATACTGAAAAGAAAATAAAGAAGTAAGCTTTAAAATCTTTTTCTGAGGTTCTCCCTCTGGTTTCTAGCAGACTTACTATAGTCTGATTATTCCATTCCCTTGAGTTAACAGTCAACAGCAAACATAAAGCAAAGAAGTTTCTTATGGTCCTGGGCAATTCAGATGCCCTGTGGGAAATGACCTTGATACAAAGATAGCTTCCAAGTACAGGAACAGGAACGTGATCCCAGATGTAACAGAACAGACAAGCTCACATACCAAATGGAAATTCTTGAACCATATTTAGATCACACAATGGGAAGCATGAACAAAGAGAAAGCAAATTAATAACCTGGATAGCAAACAAATGGGGTGAGAGGACCGTACTCCCTGAACTATAGAGTGTGTTATTGTTATGGCTTAATTATGTTCACAAGAAATTCATATGTTGAAATTTGGTGAGCCATTGTAAGGGTGTTAAAGGGTAGAGACTTAATTTGATTATTTAAAAGGTACAGACTTGGGGAGATGATTTGAATTGCATGAGACCATCAGGGTGGGGCATCTATTACTGACTGCTGGTACCACCAAGTCATACTTGTTACCTCAGGACCCTGCAAAGAGTTGCCACCACCAAGACTGCCTTCCCTAGGTGCAATCCCTTGACCTGGGACCTCCAAAACCATGAGCTCAATAAGCCTCTTTATCCAATGTGGTATTCAGTTGTTAGTGACAGAAAAATGGACTAAAACAGCTGAAGCTATATGTGTTGCCTTTCTCTCTTCCTTCCCTGCTGATGATGTGGTTACTAGCAACAGTTTAGATTTCAGCAAGAGAGCCCACAGATGGGATGGGCCCTTGGTCAATCACTATAAATCACAATAAACCTCTCTCACTAAAGAGACAAGTATGCCAAGTCAAAGCTATAGCTTGTCAATTAACCTACTGAAGAGACTTGGGTTTCATTTGTATTAATATTTCTTGGGCAAGGGCCAGCAGGTGACATGGTGGTTAAGGGCACTGGACTCCCACATGGCCAACTGCAGTTCGAGTCCCAGACCTGGCGGCTTTCTTTCTCTCTCGCTTTCACTCTGTCCCTGGCTGGTTAAATTAAAATAAGTAAAAAATTGGGAACCAGCGGTTAGCGTAATGGCTATGTCGCTAGACTCCCACGTAGTCGACTTCGGTTCGCATCCCAGACCTGGTGGCTTAAAACTCACGCCAGGCGCGTGTGCGTGCGTGCCCAAGATTCCGAGAGGAGAATGGGGGAGAAGGGATTGCGGCGTGACCATCCCCCCTGGGGGGTGATTTCTCGCTTTCTATCTCTCTGTCTCTCTCTGTCTGTCTGGCGAGCGCACGCACCCTGTAGTGAAAACCTCTCCAAAAACAAAATAATAATAATAAAAAATTAATTAAATGATTCTTTAAAAAAATATTTCTTGGGCAGAGAAGATTTGGGCCAATATGAAAGTCACCAGTGGGTGACTAGATTAAATGGTATTGAGTGCTTCATAGGCTCCTTGCATATATATTGCATTTTCAATACTTAGTAGTATATCATAAATATGTTCTAACTAGAGGCCTTATGAATATTTTTTATCTGTACTTTCTGTTTAATATGCTACTGAGAATTTAATATATCCTATGACTTCTGCCATGTCTAACAAATTATTTACTATTTATTTTTACTTAAATTTGAACATATTTCATCAGTATTTTTACAAACTATAGATTTATTCATGTTTCATAATAAAATTCAGTATTCTGAAAAGTAAATTTACATTATTCAAAACTTACATTATTATCAATTTCCTTTTATGTAAATTGATATAGTAGTGTTAAAAGGTGTCATTCCCTCTGATTAAGCATAATTACATTAGAATTGCCTGTAACTCAAGAACAGTCAATCAATAGCTTAGGAGAAGCTGCATAAGAATTACACCATCTCCTTTGACTGCTGACCTGAAATGTAGATAAAGAGCCCAAGACCATTTGCTTGGTAGTTGGAACAAAGTGTGAAAAGGGAGCGACCATGAAACAGTAGTAGACAGGAGAAAACAGAACCCACGTGTAAAGAAAAACCAAAGACATTTATAGGAAAGAGTGAGTTATGGTTTGGTAAATGGAATATAAGCCAAAGATGAAGCTGCACAGTGTGAAGAGATAGAAAACATAGTTGATAATAACAGAACAGGGATTGGTAAAATTCTCATTGAGGACATAGTTGGTAGGGTCACTTTGGATCTTAGAAAACTAGCCAGCTCCCAAACTTCCTGAAGCCTCTTTTACGACTCTGGCAATCCTCACAATACTTAGTTTAGGGAATTTTTCTACATTGGCATGAGATAAACTCCAATGTTTAAGATTCCTGTTAGTTTTATACATGTACTATATTGAAATGCATGTCAATTTCTCAAAATGTACTCCGATAATGGCTTGAGTGATTTCACAGTAAGAATTCTCTCAGCTTTGTTAGCTACAGAGTAGTACTACAATATACTGAATATCAATAATTTGCATGTAAGTTTTTTTCTTTTTAGATTTTTGCCACAGGGTATGTGTACTTGCTAGAGACCAAGAGAAAAGGAAAGTAAATCATTCACCAGTGGATCTGGCCAAGCTGCAATCCCTTCTCCTGCAGTTTCCCCTCAAGATTTGGGGCATACATGCACACAAATCAGGCATAATTTTCAGGCCACTGGGTCAGGGACTCATACCTCAGTCAGCTACGTGGGATCCAATGTCTTAACCATCACGCTTCCTGCTGGCCCTCCCATATAAGTTTTAAAGACAGCAAGCAATAATCATTGACATTTTAATTGTTTGTTTTTTAAGGTTAACTTATACATCAAGATGAATATATATACTTCCATACTTTCTTGCATTCTTCAATACACCTAGCATATGGTGGTAATCAGGAAATTTCCATGAGTACAGTGCAAATTGCTGGATGTTGGAGCCAGCAAGTGGTATGGTGGATAAGGCTCTGGATTCCCACATGACCAAACACAGATGGAATCAGGGACCTGAAAGCTTGAAAAATCACACAAGGGGTGTATGTGTGTGCATGTGCATATGTGTGCACACGTGCGTGTATGCATGCCTGTACCTAAAATCTCAACAGAAAAAATATAGAAGGGACTGCTCCATGGCCATGCCTCCCAGGGAATGATTTCTCATTTCCCCTCTGTCTCTCTCTGAGCATAAGTGCTATATGGTAAAAACCTTAAAAAAGCTGGATGTCTATTTTACAGTGTTGAATTATGATATGCAAAAAAGGAAATTGAATTATAGAAGAATATATAGTCCTGTACCAATCAATCTTTGGTTTTCAGAAAATTCCTGCTTTAAGTTACTAACTCTTGTTACAGCTTTCCTCTGCACTCTTTCTTAATCTCCTGTAGCTATTTATCCTGTTCTACCTTTCTGTTAAAGGCTAGACCATCTCTTAAAAGTCTGACAAGATTCTAAGGTAAAAATTATCTCTCCCTCCTAAGTATTTTTCATAAAGTTCTTCATGATATCTCCATTATGCATTTATTATAGATAGCTAGACCTATTTTTTATTATGTGTGTATATCTTACACTGAATAGGGGCTTTTAAACCACATTATGTCTTTTAAAATTATTTTTATACCAGCTCTAATATACACACACACACAAATATATATATATATATTTTTTTTTTTGAGAGGTTTTTGCTATAGGGCACATGCGATTGCCAGAAAGACAGAAAGCAAGAAATCACCCCACCCCCTGCCCCGCCAGGGGGGGATGACCATGCCACAATCCCTTCTCCACTCTCCTCTCAGGATCTTGGGCATGCACGCACACGTGCCTAGGGTGAATTTAAGCCACTGGGTCCGGGACTTGAACCATGGTAGACTACATGGGAGTCCAGAGACAAAGCCATTATGCCAACTGCTGGTCCCACACAAATATATTTTAATAATATAAGTGTAATTGAAACAATAGATGGAAATTATTTCCTTTAGTGAAGTTCTCTTTAAAAAAAAAAAAGCTGGTAGAATATTCTTTACAGGTCATCAAGCAGGAAAAAGAAAGAATGAACAAATAAAATTTATACTTCAATAAATACATACTTTTATTTACTTGCTCTGCATGTAAGCTGTAAATTTTAGAACTCTTCCCCATTGGAACTTCTGACTACTGGATTAATATTTTTTTTTTTCTTGGAGCATGAGGTGAAAGAGATATAACTAATTGGAAATAAAACTAAAGTTTAAGAAACCCTTAAATGTTTTGAACATATCCTTGCCATTTGTTTAACTTGAAGTCAACATTATCAAAATGTTTACCAAATGTGTCAGAATTATAAATGCAGTCAAATGTCAAAGTTTGTGTTTTGTTCCCATCCCTTTTATTTCCACATAGAAAAATAGCTGTTTAAAAAGCCTTTCAGTTTACATTTCTGAATGAGTTTAGTATTTTAAAGACTAGTCATATAAATTGCTTTTAGGCTATAAAACTTTGCATCTTAGTTCAGGGAACATGGTTGTGTATCTGCTTTATGGTAGAAGGATGAGTTTACATCAAGATCAAATAATGTTAGTTTTTCAAAACTGCTAATAAGAATACCATTATCATGCCCTTATCATTCCTTTCTCACACTGCTTTGTTTCTCTCACTTTCTTGATCTCTGTCTCCCAAGTCCAAAAACAAAAGATATGTTGTGATTTATTTTTACTCAGTTTAAACTCTCCCTGGGAATCAAAAGTATGAAATAAACAGAAAAAGCAGAAACTTTCATTTAACTGCTGAATTACGGTATAATTTTCTGCTCTAATTTTAATTCATACTTGAAAAATTTATCATTTCAACTGGATGTAACAATTCCTTAATATCCTCACTAGAGATTGTTGGATGAAAACTTATTTATTAAACTGCCTTAAAACTGAAGATCATATCATGTCTTCAAAGTTCATGAACTTTCTTTGGGATTATCTGTAGCATGTAAACTAAGTTAAATGCAAAATTTATTTCTAGTGTCCATCAGTGCAAATGATCATCATATAAAAATATGGATTCTTTAATTTTTACCTAATTTTCTCTTTCACAAGAAACAAACTCATAAAGACTGAGTTATTTAAATACTTCAAAGTGAGACATTTCATTCAATAACAAAACAAAGTAGTTCTTTAAGGCTAAAAAATTCAACTTTTTTTTATAAGATTTTTTGCTGTAGGGCATGTGTGCTCACCAGAAGGACAGAGAGAAATTATGTCCCAGGGATGGCCAGAGCACCATCCCTTCTCCTCTGTTCTCTTGGGATTTGGGGCATGCACACACATGGAGTTTTAAGTCATTGGGTTCAGGACTTGAACTGTGGTCTGCAATGTGGGAGTCTGGCAACCTTACTATTACATTGTCTGCTGGTCTCCGATTTCTATTTCTTAAATACAAGGAAAAGGCATGTGACATAGTTAAGGATACCAAGTTATACCGTAGTTCATCTTATTTTGTGATGTAACTTCGGATAATTGTATGTAACTTCATAGCATAATGCCAACTTTATTACATTTATAAAATGTAAGGTTCCCATTTATAACTTAAGTAGTCAACTATTTGACCTATATAAAATTAACTAAAACTGCACAAAATAGCAATTTACCTGTGAGCTAGGTGCTATATAAAATGAGGAATATGAGGATGAAAGAAAATAAGTATCAGTTGTCCAAGATTATACATTTTATTACTAGAACAGCTAGGATTCACAGCTAGGATTCAAACCTAAGTAATCAGGCTCCAAACCATAAACTTGTATTATGTTGTGAATTCAAAAGTTTCTTCAAGCTCTGAGACTTAAAATCTTATCAGTGACAGGCTGGCAGGTGGTGTGGTGGTTAAGGACACTGGATTCCCACAGGGCCAACCACAGTTCAAGTCTTGGACCTGGCAACTTTCTCTCTTTCTTTCTCTCTCTCTCTGTCCTTCTCTGGTCAAATTAAAATAAGATTTTTTAAATAGTTATTTTATTTAACTTTATCAGTGACAACATTTTTAGCTTCTCATTTCAATTTCTAAGTTTTAAGTTGAAGCATAGGAAAAGAAGCCCAGTTCCTTGGTAGTCTAGTAGAGAATGCCAATGTATGCAGCTGATGATTTTTTTCTAAATAAAAAATAATTTTAACTTTATTTACTTATTTTAATTTGACCAGAGAGGTACAGAGAGAGGGAAGAAGCAATCCATCAGGTCTGGGACTCCAAATGGTTGGCACTGTGGGAGTCCAGTGCCCTTAACCACCACACCACCTGCTGGCTCCAGCAGCTATTCTTTTGTTTGTTTGTTTGTTTTTTAACAGCCACATTCTGAGTTATCGATCATGTAACATGACATTCTTAGTTAAATGTAAAACTTCATGGTTTTTTAGTCTCTCACTAGACTTGTGCAAATATTACTATAATCTACTTTTTAGAACATTTTCATCATTTCATAAAGTATCCTGTACTCAATTAGCAATCACTTTCCATGTTTCCTTGCCTGCTCCTCTCACTGCCCAACTAGTTATTAATCTACTCTTTGTCTCTCTAGATTTGTGCATTCCGAACTTCTCATTTAAGTTAATCATAAGTATGTCATTCTGTGACTTATTCTTTTACTCAGCATAATATAGCCTATATCATTATTTCATTCCTTATTATTTTCAAATCATGTTTTGTGTGAATATTCCACATCCTATTTATCAGTTTATCATTCAATGGACATATAGGTTGTGCTCACAGTTACAAATAACACTGCTACAATCACTTGTGTACAAGTTGTTTGGGTGTGTGTTTTCGTTTCTCTTGGGTACCAGATATTGAGAGAATTTTAAGAGTTCATAATTATAATCCCCATTTAATTTCTATTGGTTATACATGACATAGAGAACATTTTCACAAGGAAAGAAAGCCCTGTAAAACTTAACTCATTTCTGTATTTGGCTCAATTTAGATGTTATATATAAAATCCCAAATGCTGGGAATATGGTAAAACTGTCAGTGTTTCAATGGCAAGTTAATGATTTGATTCTATCATTAAGGAAAGAACAGAGTTTAAACAAGGAGGAGCAAGATTTAAACAAGGAGGTAGATTAAATGATCATTTACTGCCCTACGCTTTTTCTACGGGCACTGACATGGAGATATGGTCTGACGGAATCAGAAACTAAGTTATACTGATATCAGCTGAATTAAATATTAATATTTATAAAGAACAAAGTAAAGAACTAAAGTCAGAAATAGAACATGGCTGGTTCACACTGGAAAAGAATCCATGTGAAGTCAGAGCTCTTCAGGGAGAAAACTGTGGGAGCAGCCTCAGGACTGGGTTAGGTCTGCAGACCCGGTCCTGCCCTTGCTTCCACAGCTGAGTTCTAGGGCAATGGCAAACTCTTCATCTCTCTGGTTGCTGGATTAGACACTGGATTAGAAAAGTATTCATATCAAGGAGTGTATAGATCAAATGGCTTTACAGTTAGGTATTTAAAAACTTCTGAATCAAAGGACCAGTAGATAGCATAGTGGTAACACTTGCTGGACCCCACATGGCCAAATGTGGTTTGAGTCCTAGACCTGGTAGCTTGAAAATCACACTAGGCACCTGTGCCTGCATGCCCAAGATCCCAGGAGGAGAATGGAGAGAAGAGATGATTATGGCGTGGCCATCCCCTCCAGCAGGTGATTTCTCACTTTTGTATCTGTCTGTCTCTCCTGCAAGCACCCTTACCCTAAGGCAAAAACTTGTTAAAACAAATGAAAAGAAAATAAAAAAAACCTTCTGAATCTATATCACAATATGGAACAGACCATTGTAATCTCTACTTTCACAAAATCTCTATTATATAGTTTATATACTATATTTAAAACTGTTATATACTACATTTAATATATTGCATTACTATAACATGTATTAATATAGTAATACAAGAGGTATTCAAAACCTTTATACAAAAGGTTTATTATAAAAATATGTATTTCATTCATTTTTAAACCAAAACTTGTATTTTAAGTTTTTCATAAACTTTGAGATATCCTCATATATACTAGTATATTTGTGTGTACATGTATAAAAATATATACTATATAGTACTAGTATACAGTACACATTTACATATGTGTATATATGTAATATGATTTAGTACTAGTATGTATATGAATATGCATTATATATTCTCTATTGTTGGTATTCATTATATCTTACTATATATATGTTTTATACCTTCCTAAGCACAGAATCAGATTTTTAGGGCTAGAACAAATCTCAGTGGTCATTTGGAGAATGCCACACACTCATTTTAGAGATAGTGAAAAATAGTTATGACACGTGCAGGAACGTACCTCAGCAAGTAGAGCTTCCAGAGCTGGAACTGTCGCCCTCGGTTCTTTACACTCCATCATGCCTTTTTCCTTAGCAGTTCCTGGAAAGCACGCTGATTCTGTAGTTGCAATTCTGTGGTGTTCCCTACCACAGCAGTTGATTTTTCTGAAATAGAAATAATAGCACATCATTTATTAACCACCTGTAAATAACTAAAAGTTGTTGATAAACCTTAAGGTTTTCATTTGTTAAAGTTGTTTCCTTTCTCCTAGTATCTGTAGCATGACTCCATGCATGATTCTGACAAGATTTTTTTTTTTTTTTCTGCCTAGAGAAATCCTCAGATGGGATCCCTATCGAGGCTCCTGGGATTGAAAAACGTACTGGTAAGGAATGACCATCATAATTATTTTTTAATCATTCGCTGCCACATCACACAAGTTTTACAGTCAGTAATGATCGCAGTTACTCGTGCTTACTTTTTACTGTTGTCTTTACTACTGGTTTTCAACTAAAATGTTAACGCATTGAATAACAAGGGCCCTGCTTGTCTTGTTCATCTGGTACACTGGTAAGCAGGCCTTAGTGTACTTCCTGGTGTGTGATTAATAAGTACTTGCTAAATGGAGGAAGTTAACATTATACCAGCAATGATGTGCACAGCAAGAAGTTGGGAACACCACAATTTTCTGCATTTTAGTGAACATCTAAATATTCATAGACATGGTTAGTCACATCCAGATATTGTTGCTGTCTATATCTCTGCACAGAGTAAAATGAATTGTTTCTGTTGCTAACTCCACTTCAAAATGCTGCTGTTACTATGCCTAATATTAAGAACATGTACTGTGTAACTTTAATGTTCAATGCATGAAGCATAACTTTAATGCATAAGGTCAGGAACGTGAAACTTGGAGTCGGGTAGTCTGAATTCAAGTATAGCTTCATCTCTTCCAACTTACATGAATTTTGGTGAGTAGATTCACCTTAGTGAGACTCTGTATTTACCTATAAATATGGATTTCAAATATAATAATTACTAGGGACCAGCAGATAGCATAATATCACTGGACTCCTATAGGCTGACCGCAGTTCGAGTCCCAGACTCTGCAGCTTCTAAGTCATGCTGTGCTTATGTGCTCAAGACTCAGAGGAGAATGGAAGAGATGGGAGTGTGGTGTGGCCATCCCTCCTCCTTACCCAGGAGGTGATTTCTCACTTTCTGTCTCTCTGGCAAGTACACATGTCCTATAACGCCCCCCAACCCGAAAAAATTCTGTTTAAAAATAAAAATTCTATAAGCTCTAGTATAATATAAAAATAGTCAATCTGTTGGTAAATTTCTCCCTTTATTATCAGCAATTAATATTAATGTCGTTAGTGATGAGCAGCATTGCATAGCTGTTCAACAGATGTACTTATTTTTAATACTGATCTAAGGCAATCTTGGCGATTTAGCCACAAGAATGAAAGGTGAGCATGTAAAGCTGGAAACTCTTTGATTATGCAGCTTTGGTGTGGGTTGCACACTAAATCTTTATGAAGATTCTTTAGCTCTGCCAGCAGGAACTCCTCCTGGGCATGCAGGACCTCAGTGGTCTGCTAAGAGCTCTTGCCAGCCTTTGTCCAGCCCACCGAGTAGATCTGAAAGTAGTGCAGCCATGATAAGAGACGGGCTTGGTTTCAGATCTCCATGATCAGCCTTGCCAGTTTTCGTGTTCTGCCAAATACAACGTAAGAAGTGATGGACGCAGGAAGGTCCCTGTCACAGAGCATGTTCGAGCATAAGCTACACAGTTACTTGAAAGAGGGCCATGAAGACAGCATTCAGCCTTTACTGCTTTGCTTTTAAATTCAAGCATATCTTCAGTAATCTCAGAACATCACAAATGCTCTGCGGCTGTTTTTCATAGGGGTTTACATTTTCAGAAGCGATGATAATATGTCTAATTGATCCTCGGTTGCTGCATGTTAAGGAACTAATCAGAAGCATATAAGCCTATCTTGGTTTTTGAGGCTCTTGCATCATTAAGGTTTCTGCTGATTTTGGTTATCTCTGACTACTCTCGTTTAAAATTTCCAACATAGTTTGTAATGTAGTATCCTGCCAGACTCTGAAGGATAATCCTTTGAAGTGGTTTTGGTCTTCTAAGGAGCTAGCTGACCATTTACGAAAGTGCTGACAGACTGCTCTCTGTTCTTCAGTGCTATCTCAGCAACCCTGATGAAAGTGGATCAGCTTAGCTTTTTCCTGTTAGATGATGTCAAGGAAGGCTGGTTTGCCCAGGATGGGAGGGAATTTTCAGAGTCTTATTCTCTGTCGGTCCTAGCCCACTCACATTTTAGACATTTATTCCTACATAAGAAGTTGAATGACCACTATTGGTCACAGTTCTTTGCTACTATTCTAGTATGTTTGCTGAAAACAGAAATACCTGAGCCTGATTAACTTAAGAGTGTAGAGGTTTATTTAGGTCATGGTTTGGGAAGCTGAAAAGTCTGAGCATGGTGCCCTCATCTGGTTGAGGGTCCTCTGGCTACAACATGACATGGAGGAGGACAGGTGCACAAGTGGAGCAGAGCCTGTCTCTGTGTCTCGCTCTCTGTGTCCTGTCCACCAGGATTCAATCAAGGGAGAACTGTCCTGATGCCAAATCAATTTCCAAAGGCCTCATCTTTGAACTTCATAATTGAATTCTCTTCTTAATACCTTCACAATACAACCAAATTCCAACACATGAACTGTATGGGTATACAGTCAAACCATAGCAGATACAAACTACTAAACACCATTAGGTTAGTAGGAAAATGACAAATAATCACAGTATTTGCAGTAGATGTTGCAGGAGGCGGAGAAAACTAAGTGATACTAGTGGGACATAGCAAAGAAGTTATCTCTGTGAAATTCTCTCTTGCCCATATAGACAGAGTTTCACAGATTTGATTCATGATAAAAAATTAACAAGAATTCTCAATCTGGGGCTGAGGGCTAAGAGCTCAGCTGCCATGAGGCCCTAGCTTCACTGTCTAGAGGTAGGCAGATCAAGGTCTTGGATATACCAGGTTGAGTGGTAGGGCCAGATAACAGTACTAGGTAAGAGTTAATTGCTCAGACTTCAGGAATTGTGCAAGCTGGTTGATGAACATAGTCTTCACATACCCTAATATGCAAGCTTAGAATTAAGTAAATTCTAAAACAAAGGTAATAAATATTCAAAACTTCCCTATGATATTTTTACATTTTACTCTAATTTTCTGAATGGCGAAAATACTATATGTGCTGCTATGCATCTGTTTCCAATCGCACACAGTGACATGTTGGTAGTTTGAAACTGGTCCTGGTAGGAATATATATGGCCAAAAAAAATTAAAATTAGGGCTTAAAGTAAGGAGAAAATATTACAACAGAGTATACTTAAATGTGTATTATGCCTATAATTACATATTATAAATTGTATACTGCTAGTAATTTAGAACAGTCATGTCACTGACCAATGAGTGAAGTTTCTAGATAGGTTGTCCCTATCTATTTTCCTCAGACCTATTAATGTAACTGAAATATTACGTTATATTTGGACTAGTTGTTTGGAACCAAACTTTGGTTGACGTTTACAGACAGAACAGTTCAGAAAAAAATTCAAAACAGTCTAAGTCAACTGGCTACAAGATTAAAAGGGTGCTGCATATTTGTCACTTTTTTTTTTTTCCCATCCAGCATGTGCATTCACTGGAGAGAGATGTTAGAGGGAGGGACCAGCAGATGGTGTAAGTTATGCCGCTGAACGCCCAAGTAGTCAACTGTGGTTCGAGTCCCAGACCCAGCGGCTTAAAACATACCAGGCGCATGTGTGAGCGTGCCCAAAATCCCAAGAGCAGAATGAGGAAGGGATTGCAGCATGGCCATCCCCCTTGGGGAGTGATCTCTCACTTTTTGTCTCTGTCTCTGTGGCGAACACATATACCCTACAAAAAATCTTTTTTCTTTTTGTTTTAAGAGGAGGGGTAGTGAGAAATCATTCCCCTGGGGGGAATGGCCATGCAATCTCTTTCTGTCCTCCTCTCTGGTTTTTGGGAATACACACACATAGGTGCCTAGTGTGATTTCCAACCCACCCTGGTGGGTCGGGACTCAAACTGTAGTAGGCTATGTAGGAGTTCGGCACTTTAACCACTAAGCCACCTGCTGGTACTTTATTGTCATTTGTAAATTATAGTGTGCTTTTGTAAGTTGGTAAAATGTTCTGAACTTGTGTGTATGTCACATGTGTGTATGTGTCTGTATGTATATTTACATTTTTTTCTCTTGAAAAGCAGGCTATTAAACAGTAACAAGCCCACTGATGTGTACACTTTGTCTTGTGCTCAGCACACCAGATAGTGCTACCATTCTGCAGTAAAGAGGAAACATTTCATGCTTGAAAGCAGAAAGTTACATGTGATTACCTTTGTATTTTAGAAAAGCACTTTGGAATAAAGAATAAAGATGAGAATGAAAACTAGGCAATATATTTAGTTCGGGAAACTTACGTTGAGACTCGTATGTTGAATATGGTAAAAAAGGGAGATATCTGAGAGGCATTGTTACCCAACAAGGCGAACTGAGCTGTATTATATAAAATATCTGGTTCTTTGGGTCCAGATCTCTACGGTTAGAGACCTGCCCTCGGGCGTGGAATGAAAAACCACAAATCTGAGTAAAGTAGAAAAAGATTTTTTAATAGAAAAGTAAGATTGTTAATACAAAATAAATATACCCCCACACTGGAAAAGCATGCAGGTGAGCAGCTGCCGGAGGAGGACAACTGTAACTGGGAAGGAGGTTAAATGTTACTTTTATCTTGGGATCTTATCATGAAAATACTTAGGAGGGAGATCTGTCATTGGAGCAGGTTTCCTTGTTCAGAGCCACAGGTTTTCATCCATGCTTGCACTTGTGTGCTTTTCCTTCATGTGAGAAATCTGATTATCCAATTATGCATGCCCAGTGTGGACTTCCGAAGGTATGAGCATCTGGACAGGGACAATCTGCTCTATTATTTATTGCTCCAGTGGAAATTAGAGTGTAGACTAAGTATGTCAGTGTGATAATCTCTCCTCTCGTGGCGCCAGGGTGTCTAGCTGTGGGGTCTAGCGCTTTGATCCCTGGTAACTGATTGTTGTGTAGGATGTCCCCTTTGTCGGCATATTGGAACTTCCTGCTCATAATATCTACCTGCAACACTGTGTTCTGATTAGAATTGTACAAATGGCGGCAGATCAGGTGTGAATGAAGGACACAGGAAGGTCCCCTGTGATGTATATCTCAGAAGAATAGCTAGAGAGCCAAGTGAATAGTTGATTTAAGTAATAATTAAAAGAAAAAAAGTTTCCTCTGTGACAATTGAGGATTTTAGTTTAAGACCAAGTTAAATACTTAAGACATTTAAATAGTTTTCCAGCATAGAGTTGAATATAAGAATCTAGGTGACAGTATAGGAATCTGACCTCAGAAATTTTGGAGGCTCCAAAAATACAGTTGATGAAGGTATGACTTATGAATGGCTGTGGGCTGCATTAAAGAGAATTATATCCTGAAAAGGGAAGGGAAACAAGATTCAAATCTCAGATCTACCCATATTTCAATACTCAATGGTGAGATGAAAAAAGAACTCAATAATGGAGATAAATAAAGGGATTAGAGTATCTACCATGACAGCAATTGTAGGATTCTGTTTAATTGTCTACATAACAAACTACTCCAGAATTTAGCAGCTTAAAATGACAGTGATTCATTAATTCTCGTGATTCTGAGAGGTGGCTGTGTTTAGCTGGGAGGTGCTTATCTCCACATAGAATCTGCTGGAATTCCAGAATGACCTCACTCACATGTCTAGCCTCACCTGAGGGAGCCGAAGTGGTTGGGGTTGTCTGAGTATCTTTCTTTCCCTTTAGTGTCTCTTACCCTCCAGGGACAGGCAAACTTCTTCAAATGGAAGATGACTCTCAAAAGCCAAATCTATCTTGGGCCCAGAAATCCCAGAACATCGTCTCTGCCACATTCTATTGATCAAAGTAAATCACGAGCCAGCCTAGGTTCAAGGAATGGGATGTGCACCTCATTCCTTGATGGAGGCAATGGCATGCATGTTTAAGCTTAGGAGAACTTGCTGGTGAGGGTCTTGGTAGACCACTTTCCCCATGTGTTCTTTTGTGCCACTTGTGTACCTTTAAGTGTTGGCTTCTACTTTAGTCCAAGCTGCTCCAACATTAACATGATATTCCACAACTACCATTTACAAACAGTAATCATCATAATAAAGAGACCCTATCTCTAAAAATCCACTGAAGAGATTTCTTTCTTTCTTTCTTTCTTTCTTTCTTTCTTTTTTTTTTTTTTTTAAGAGGTTTTTGCTACAGGGTGCGTGCTCTCACCAGAAAGAAAGCGAGAAATCACCCCCCAGGGAGGATGGCCACACCTCAATCCCTTCTCCTTCATTCTCCTCTCAGGATCTTGGGCACCCACACATGCCTGGTGTGAGTTTAAGCCACCAGGTCCAGGACTGGAACCGTGGTGGGCTATGTGGGAATTCAGCGACGTAGCCATTACACCAACTGCTGGTCCCCACTGAAGAGATTTTACCCAAGGGTTGGTCTTGGGAGTCAAGGAAAGGCTTACCTAACCTAACAGCTAGACCTGGACTGGGATGTGAGAAAGGACCAAGGGAAAATTTACGTAAAGCTGTGTAAAAGCAAATGGGGCTTACTAACTCTCCCACCTGAGTCTGAATACCAATGTCCAAGCAGCCTCTTTCCATTTCTTTGCTTCAGCACTCAGACATTTTTAGATCACTTGTAGCCATAAGGTATCAAATAACATGAAAACGGGAGGGGGATTTTTTTTTAAATTAACAACAAGCTCTTTGTCCACTTTTGAATGTGCCTGTGCAATACCTGAGCATGCAGAGAAATTGTACACAGAAACCTTTGGCAAAACAAGATTTCAGGACCTATACTGGCCTCCTTGCATCCTTATTGCATGCCACATAGTCTTGTCTCAGTGGAACGTCTTGCTGACCATGTGCAGAGCAGGCAAGGCTTTTGTAATTTTTGATGTAGTTCTAATGTTAAGGTAAACTCTGGCTCCCTAGTTAGGTAACTGAGCTCTGTTTTATTTTCCTGGTTTTTTGTTTTGTTTTGTTTTGTTTTTGTTTTTTTTCTTTAAAAATACAGAAGGTTAATTTTGGTATTTTAGAATTATTTCTTAGAATTAACTAACTTCTGTCACAATAAAATAAATAATCCAGCAGGTGGCAGAGTGGTTACAGTGCTGGATTCCCACATGGCTGACAGTGGTTCAAGACCTGGAACTGGTGGCTTGAAAATTATGGCAGGTGCATACACGTGCATGCTCAAAAATCCCACAAGGAAAACAGGAAAAGGACTACAGTGAGGTCATCCTCCCTAGGGGAAGATTTCTCACGTCCCCTCTTACTGTCTCTCTCCAGCGAGCACATGTGTTCCAAGTAAAAAACCTTAAAACATTTTAAAATGTAAAACAAATGATGAATACATGTAAACACTAAATAACATGTACATGCAGACCAACTGAAATTCATGTTAAATTTCTAATCCATAGCTTTAATGGACTAATTGTAGTGGTCTAATTGTGGCTGATATAATCTAACTGGCTGGAAACTATATTTTATTTTACTTTACATTCTATCACTGTATCATTACAGTATACCAAATGAATTTTCCAATCCTGAATACGCTCTATTGGTCCAGTCAAAGATATTACCACATATAATCAACAACAGATCATTTTCCACTTTTGTGGATCTGAATTCTTAGGCTATTCATTTCATGATTATTTCCTAGTACTAATTTTTCACTACAAATTAGCATGATTTATACATTATAAGTCAATATTCATGTTTAAATTTATAACCCTGAATTTTAGTGAAAACAGTACTATATGCTGGCTCTTGGATGAATATCGTTGGCTGTGAACATTTAAACTAGTAATTTAACTGCTTGGGAATGTAGCTCACAATTTTCCATTGTTGAAATGAGAGAAAGATAGTAGATGATACCAAGAGTTTGCCAGCTCTAAAATTCTATCATCTCTTGGCTCTGATAATGAGTTAGAAGTTACTAACAAAGGCAGTATTGCTCAGAACAATTGATCTTTCTAAAACACATGCAGCCAAATCATTTTACAGTCCTCAGAGGATCAACATATCAGTATTAAGAGTTTAGAATCTAGGGGCCAGCAGGTAGTATAGCGGTTGGGGTACTGAACTCCCCCATGGTTGACCGTGGTTCAAGTCCTGGACCCAATGACTTGAAACTCTCACTGTGCTCTTATGTGTGTGTTCCCAGAATACTGAGAGGAAAATGGAGGAGAAGGAATTGCAGCATGGCCATCCCTCTTGGGGACTAATTTCTTGCTTTCTGTCACTCTCTGGTAAGCTCTCATGTCCTATAGCAAAAATCTCTTTAAAAAATAAAGTTTAGAATTTAATCTTGGGTTTTTTTCTCCATTCCAATGTATCTTCCCTTGTAACTACAAGACAACCCACATATTTTTTTGAGAGAGACTTTTGCTACAGGGCACATGTGGTTGCCTAAAGAGACAGAGATAGAAAGCAAGAAATTGCCCACCAGGGAGGATGGCCATGCTACAATTCCTTCTCCTCCATTCTTCTCTTAGAATTTTGGACATGCATACATGCACACTTGCCCAGCATAAGTTTCAAGCCACTGGGTTCAGGACTCGAATCACTGTTGGCTATGCAAAATTCCAGCACTGTAAACACTATGCCACCTGCTCTCCTGAACTGACATCCCATTTTTTCACATTTTGATAGTTTATCACTTAATATTCCCATCTTTTTGAGAACAATGAGAACTAATATTTCAGAGGATATGTTTCTACTCACACTTAGCTTGTTTATAAGCTTAAATATCTTCAAATAGAAAACTACAAAGTTAATTTGTTTAGCTTGATTTTTCATTATGTGAAAATCTTAGTTCAGACAACGATACTTAATGACTTCCACCATTTTTTGACTACTACCAACATAATGTTTTAATGAAATTATGTAGAAGGAAAAAAATGTTTGGAGACTGATAAAAGAAAGCAAAGAACTTTCTTTGCAAGGAGGAAGCCCTTCTGTTGAATAGTCTCCAAACGTGAACCAATCTGTTTACCACAGCATGGAGACTAATAGCGTTGGTAGATTTTGGAGCTGTACAGTCCTGAATTTAAATCTCACTTATGCTACCTATTTGCTACATGCCCTTAGGATAATTAGTTTGTAACCCTTAAGCCTTATTTTTCGCTTGGGATAATATTAGCAGCAGTATAATAGGCTGTTATTAGAAGTAAATGAAAAATAAATTTATGGAGCCCAGTATTAACCTTCATACACAGTTAATGTTTAAATGTCCTTTATTATTATTGTCATCATCATTATCATTAAGATTCAATGGGTCTTTCATTATAAAAGCCAATGTAGGAACTAGCAGATAGTGTAGAGGTTATGTTGCTGGACTCCTACATGGTTGACTGCAGTTTGAGTCCTGGACCAGGTAGCTTTAAAATCATGCCAGGTGCACATACCTGTGTGCCCATGATCCCAAGAAGAGAGTGGAGAAAGGATTGTGGTGTGGCCATTCCCCCTGGGGATGATTTCTTGCTTTCTAGATCTCTGTTTCTCTGTCTCTCCGAAGAGCACATGCGCCCTATAGCAAAAATCTCTCTCTCAAAAAATTAAAATACCAATGTAAATTAAATATGGATACTAAAATCATAGCCATGCACTGTATGATGATGTTTAAGCCAACAACACACCATGTTTGTGAAGGCAGTCTCATAAAATGATAAAGGCAATGAAAAATTCCTATCACCTAGTGATGTCACAAACATCCTACTATCAGGGCACAACACATTATTCTTGTTTGTGGCACTGATGTGAACAAACCTGCACTGCCAGCCATATAAAAGTATAGCAAAGGACCATCTCATAGTCTAGTGGTTAATGGAGCTGAATTCCCATGGCTGACCTGAGTGCGAGTCCTGGCCCAGTACCAGGCATCCAGTGTGAGCATGCTCCAGAATTGGGACAAGCTGGAGAGGTGGAAGAGAAGGGATTGTGTAAGCATACCCTACTGGGGGTGCTTCTCTCTCTCTCTCTCGCAAACTCATGTGCACTCTGGAAATAAAAACAATATATATGACACAAACAATTAGATATAGCACATAGTACTTGATAATGATATTAAACAACTGTTACTAGCATATGTATTTACTATCCTATACATTTTATGATTTTAGCATGCATTTCTTCTACTTATTAAAAAAAACTTTATGACAATATTCCACGTTACACCAGTACCAGCCTCATATATCTCATGTGTACTGAGTCTCTTGATTACATCATTTCCTCTTGTGCTTGATTTTATCTTATGAAGCTTCCAGTGGGACAAGATATGGAGGTGGATAATAGTGATATTGATGATCCTGACCCTGTGTAGGCCTAGGCTACTATCTGTTTGTGTTTTAGTCTT
Source organism: Tupaia belangeri chinensis (assembly GCF_000334495.1). Classification (NCBI taxonomy): domain Eukaryota; kingdom Metazoa; phylum Chordata; class Mammalia; order Scandentia; family Tupaiidae; genus Tupaia; species Tupaia belangeri. The sequence goes on along the minus strand of NW_006160054.1, from coordinate 1,694,320 downwards.
TAACAAAACTTTTTAAAAGTGAAAAAAAAAATGAACTAAAACTAGAGTAAGTTTATTGAATAAAAATATTTATTGAAGTACAACTGACTTGCATTTCAAGCTGTTATTACAAGAGGCAAGAGGTAAAACGAAGTTTGTGAAGTTAGTCAGCTAAGGTTAATTTATTATTAAAAAATACTTTTTTAGAAATGTAGTATAACTTACATGTACAGTGCTTGTAAAGCCTACAGTAATGCGCTAGGCCTTTACATTCACTCATGACGCACTCACAGACTCGCCGAGTGATTCCAGTCCTCAAGCTCCATTCATAGTAAGTGCTCAGTAAATATCATTTCAGAATTATGTCCTAGAACTAGCTCATTATTTATCACAAACGAGCATTATTCTGTAAGCCTTTTATCTCTTATGCCATATTTCTACAGTATCTTTTCTGTGTTTAGATATATCTAGATATGAAAATGCTCTCCTTTAGGTTACAGCTAGCCACAGTATTTAGAACAGTGACAACAAACAGCTGCATAGGTTTGTAGTCTGGGAGCAAAAGGCTGGGCCACATAGCGAAGCTGTGTGGTAGGTATTCCCTCTAGGTTTTGTAATGTACAAGCTGTAATGTTTACACAACGATGAAACTACCCGACAATGCATTTCTTGGAATATATTCCTATCATTAAGTGATTGTTGATAATTAAAGTCATTGTAAATCACGTTTATGAATGTGAAACAGAGCAAAATATCAGGCTTCATGTTTACTTTTTGGCTATTTTAAAATGTTACATATTATAAGGAGCTATGTTACAGTAATCAGTCAAGGATTTAATGTATGTGGAAGCAAAAGGGCTATGGGAATGAAGTGATTGTCAATGGGTAGTGTCCAGATGGGGAGAATGACCACCACTATTTTCCTTGGTGAAAAGGAGGAGGGAAAACAAAAACCTTGGAGAGAGTAGATAAGTTTTCTGTTTACTTAAATGTTTTGATTACTAAGGTAACATTATAACTAATTACAAAACATTTTAATGTAGAGAAGCATACATAATCAAATATTACCCAAAAATTCATTATGTAGAGATTACTGCTGCTTCCTGGTTTTATATTCCATAATTTCAGTTGCCCAGAGTACAGTGTGACATTTTAGAGACAGAAAGACTGCCTTCAAATAACTTTTATTTTAATATATTAAATTGTTCTGTTATTGTTGCTTTCTTACTATGCCTGATAAATTAAACTTTATGTATGTAGAGAAAAAAGCAACATGTATAGTCTGTCGACAATCTATTACCGTATTATTCAATGTTCCTTCAAATTGTTAATGCAACTTAGGAATAAAAAAAGACCTTCTTGATCTACTTTCTTTGTTTAAATTTAATTTTATTTTTAACTGACAATTATATATTTTAGGGGTAAAATGTGCTCAATACATGTATATGTTGTTAAGTGATCAAATCAGGCTAATTAGCATATTACCTAAGATATTTAGATTTCTTTATGGAAAAACATTGAAAGTCTTCTCTTTTAGCTGTTTTGAAATAGAAAATGCATTATTATTAATTATAGCCCCAATGCTGTGCAGTAGAACACCAGAACACATTCCTCTGTCCACCTGAAACTTGGGAGCTGTTGACCAACCTCTCCCTTTTTCCCACTCCATTCTCTGGCCTCTGATGTTCTGTAACCACTGTAATGTTACTTCTATGGATTTGATTTCTTTAGATTCCACATATAACTGGGATCAGATGGTATCTGTCTCTCTGTAACTGGCTTATTTCACTCAATGTAATGTTTTTTTTTGGGTTTAGATTCATCTAGGTTGTCATGGAGGACAAAATTGCCTGTATTTTAAGGCTGATACCATTTCATTGTGTGTATATACTACATTTAAAAAAAAATCTATTCATCAGCACTTAGGTTGTTTCCATGTCTTGGCTATTATGAATAATGCTGCAATGAACATGGAAGTGTAAATATCTTTGACATTCTGATTTCAAGTCCTTTGGATATGTACCCAAAGTGGGATTTCTGGATCATATAGTAGTTCTATTTCTAGATTTTTGAAGCATGCCATACTGTTTTCCATACTGGCTGTAATAATTCACAATACCAAGAGAATATAATAGTTTCATTTTCTCTAAATACTCCCTACCACTTAACTTTCATCTTTTCAATAAAAGCCATGGGGCCAGCAGATGGTATATCAGTTAAGGCACTGGACTCCCACATGGTTGACCGCCATTTGAATCCTGGACCCAATGGCTTGAAAATCATGCCAGGCATGTGTGTGTGCATGCCCAAAATTCTGAAAGGAGACTGGAGGAGAAGGGATTGTGAAATGGCCACAATCCCCCCCTTTGGAGGGAGTGATTTTTCACTTTCCCTCTCTGTCTTTCTCTGTTTTCTCCCTTTCCCCAAAAAGCACATGTGTCATCTTTGCAGAGATGTTTATTAAGTTCTTTGTCTATTTTTTAATAGGGTTGTTCTGCAGTCTGAGTTTCTTGTATATTTTAAGTATTGGCATCCTAGCCAGTGTATGATTTGGAAATATTTTCTCCCATTCTGTGAATTGTCTCTTCACTGCTTTAAGTTTTTAATCTTCTGTGCAGAAGCTTTTAATTCTGATGCAATCTCATTTGTTATGATATTCATAGCCTGTGCTTTTGAGGTGTATCAAAGAAATTTGCACAGACCTATAACCTCTAATTTTTTAACATAGCCCTTCTGATTGGAGAAAAGTGATATCTCATAATTTTGACCACATTTTCCTTATGGTAAGAGATGGTGAATAATTTTTCATATATTCTTGGCCATCTGTATGTCTTTAGAGAGTTGTCTTTTAGCCCATTTGCCTATTTTTAATTATCCCCTTTTTGTGGGTGAGCTGTACATTCCCTTTACATTCTTGTTACCAGTCCCTTCTCTGAAGCATGGTTTGTAAGAGATTCCTCCTACATTTTTTTTTGCATGATAATGTCTTGGCAATATGGGGCCTTTTATAATTCTAAATAAATTTATGGTTTATTTTCCTATTTTTGTAAAGAATGTCACTGGTAATTTGATCAGAATCTTATTGAATTAATTAATATGAGTAGATATGACAGTTTGATTACATTGATTCTTCCAATCCAAGAACATGAGATGTCTTTCCATATTTTTGTGACATACTCAATTTCTTTTTTCAGCTCTTCATAGTATTTTTGTTTTCTTTTTGTTTTTTAGTTTTCGCAATAGGGCACATGTGCTTGCTGGGGAGACTGAGAGAGCAAGGGTAAAAGTGAGAACACAATCCTGGGGGTAATACCTTCTCCTCCATTCTCCTCTTGGGATTTGCGCAATATCCATGTAAGCATCTGGTGTGATTTTTTTTCCCCCCTGTGGAGAGGTTTTTGCCATAGGGTGCGTGCGCTTGCCAGAAAGACAGAGAGAGACAGAGAGACAGAAAGCAAGAAATCACCCCCCCAGGGTGGATGGTCACCCAGCAATCCCTTCTCCTCTATTCCCCTCTCGAGATCTTGGGCACACACACATATGTGCCCAGCGTGAGTTTAAGTCACCAGGTCCGGGACTCAAACTGCGGTCAACTACATGGGAGTCCAGTGACATAGCCATTACACTAACTGCTGGTCCCAGCATCTGGTGTGATTTTTTTTTTTTTTAAGCTGCTGGGTCTGAGACTCAAACCAAGGAGTTGGTCATGTGGGATCCAACCATTTTAATCTCCACACCACCTGCTGGCCCCACTGTTTTTTCATTTGTTTGGTTTGTAGAGGTCTCTTATCTCTTTGGTTAGGTTTATTCTGAGGTTATTTTATTGTGACTATTTTAAATATAATTTATTTCTTATTTCTGCCTCAGTCTGTTCATTGTTAGCATATAGAAATGCTATAGAGTTTGTATATTGATTTTTATATTCTGTCATTTTACTGAATATATCCCTTCTGGGAGTTTTTGTGTGCATTGTGTTGGATTTTCTATGTATATAATCATGTCATCTGAAAATAGTGACAGTTTCGGTTCTATTTTTTTTCCATTTGAATGCTTTTTATTCTATTGTTTCTTTGCAGTAGCTTAAGACTTTCAACACTATGTTGAAAAAGTAGAGAGTGAACAGCTTTGTCTTCCAGTTTTCAATGGGAATGCTTCTAGCTTTTCTCTTTTGAGTATGATGTTGGCTATAGGTTTGTCCTAGATAGATTTTGCTGTGTTGAGAAATGTGTTTTTGTTTGTTTTTTAAGAAATATTTACTAAAGGGCACATGCACTTGCTGGAGAGACAAAAAAAGCAAGAAATCACCCCCCAGAGGACATGGCCAGGTTGCCATCCTTTTTTCTCCATTCTTCTCTTGGAATTTTGGGCATGCACACATATGTACCAGGCATGTTTAAGCCACCAGGTCTGGTACTTGAACCAAGGTTGATTACATGGAGTCCAGCAATGTAACCATTTTGCCTTCTGCTGATCCCCAAAAATGTACTTATTAATACTTTTTGCTTAGAGACTGAATCATAAGTGGATATTGTATTTTATCAAATAAGTTTTCTTCATCAATTGATATGATCATATAGTTTTATCTTCTGTTAATGTGATATATTAGATTTTTTTTTGTATACATTGAACCATCCTTGCATCCTTGGAATAAAATGTACACCTGGTCCTGGCATATATACTTTTTAATGTTTTAATGTACTTTTAGATTTAATTTACTAGTATCTTGTTGAGGATTTTTACATCTGTAGTCAGGAATATTGGTCTGTAGCTGTCTGTGTGTATCTACCTATCTACAAGCCCTTTTTTGGTTTGGGTATCATGATGATAGAGGCTTCGTAGAAAAAGTTTGGAAGGGGTCCTTCCTTCAGACATTTAGATTTATTTCTTATGTTTCAATCTAGGTAAATTATGAGTCCAGAAATTCACTTACCTCATCTGCTTTCTTGTTTGTTGGTGTATATTCTGTCTTATTCTTCTCTAATGATCTTTTGCATTCTGTTACATGTTGTAATATAGTCTATTTAATTATTGACTTTTTTTCTGGTTTCTTTATTTTGGTTAGTCTAATAAATGGTTTGTCAATGTGTTTATCTTACCAAACTACCTTTTTGTTTCATTGATTTTTTTTTCTTTTTTTTTTATTCCTGTTAAGTCTGCTCTAACACTTTTTTCTTTTCTTCACTACATGACTTTTGGAGACTTTAATCCACTTCCCTCAATATAATTATTGACATGTAAGATTTACTGGTGCCATTTTGTTCATACTTTTCTGATTTTATAAATCCTTTGTTCCTTTCTTCACTTTTTTATTTTTTATTTTTTAATTTATTATTTGCCTTTGTGAATTGTACCTTTTTGCAGTGTGATATGCTCCAGAGCATTTCTTTTTATCTTTTGTGTATTTATTATAGAATTTGCTTTGTGGTTACTTGAAAGATTACATAAAACTTTTTTTTAACTTATACTGGTATTTAAAAATGATAACTCTGATTGCATACAAGAACTTTATAGTTTTGCTTTTTCCCTGCTCATGGTTTGTGTTTTAAGTGTTATAATTTACATTTACATTAATAATTTGTTAAGAAAACTTTTTCTTTTCTTTTTTTTTTTTTTGGAGAGGTTTTGCTATAGGGCATGTGCGCTTGCCAGACAGAGAGAGACAGAGAGACAGAAAGCGAGAAATCACCCCCCGGGGGGATGGCCACGCGGCAATCCCTTCTCCTCCATTCTCCTCTCGGGATCTTGGACATGCGCGCACACGCGCCCGGTGGGAGTTTTAAGCCACCGGGTCCAGGATGCGAACCGCGGTCAACTATGTGGGAATCCAGCGACATAGCCATTACGCTAACTGCTGGTCCCGAGAAAACATTTTTATTGAGAGGTTTTTGCTACAGGGCACATGCACTCGCCAGAACGACAGAGAACCAGAAAGTGAAAAATCACCCCCCAAGGGGGATGGCCACACCACAATACCTTCTCCTCCATTCTCCTCTCAGGATCTTGGGCACGCACACACACGTGCCCAGCATGAGTTTAAGTCACTAGGTCCAGGACTCAAACTGCGTTCTGCTACATGGGAGTCCAGCGATAGCCATTATGCTAACTACTGGTCCCAGGAAAACAAATTATTAAAAAATCAGTTTTTAATAGTTTTGCCTTTTAACCTTTATACTAGAAATATATAATCATTTCACCCATCACCACTACAGTATTAGGGATTTTTTGAATGCTTCTGTTTCCTTGTTACTAATTAACATCCTCTTCCTCCAGCTTGCAAAACTCTCCCTAGCACTTTTAAAAAGCAGGTTTAGTGGTGATAAACTATCCCAGATTTTATCTAAGAGTCTTTATCGCTGCTTTATTTTCGAAATACAGCTTTGTTGCATATAGCATTCTTGGCAGGTAATTTTTGTCTTTAGAATTCTGAATATATCATCACACTTTTGGTCTACAAGGTTTCTGCTAAAAAAAAACCCATTGATCATTTTATAGAGTGCTTCTGGTTTGTAGCAATTTGTTTTTTCCCTTGCTGTTTTAAAACTCTGTTTTTAATTTTTGACAAGCTGATTATGGCATGTCTCAGTGTGAGTTTTCTTGCTTGTTGTTTGTTTTGGATTTGTCTCATTTGATATCCTCTGCCTTAGTGGATCTGGGTTTCTATTTCCTTCTCCACGCTGGAGAAGAACCGTTGTTTCTTCATATATATTTTCAGTCTCTTTTCCTTCATGTGCACATGTGTGTGATGTTGTACTTGGTGTTGATGTCCTACATGTCTCTTAAGCTGTCCTCACTCTTTTTTTTTTTTTCTCCTCAGATTGTATGATTTCCAGCAACCTATTTTCTATTGGGTCTTTTCTAATGAACCAATTGATCCATTGCTCTTTTGTACTGTTGGGACAAGTCTGCTTTGAAGCCCTCCTTAACGTTTTTCAGTTCAGTTATAGTATTCCTCAATTCAAACATCTATCTGGTACTTTTTAATCGTTTCTATCCCTTTGTTGAAATGTGCCGTGTGTTTTTGCATTGCTCTCCTGACATTGTTGACCATCTTTGCGACCATTATTTTGGATTCCTGTCATGTGAATCATGTATCTTCATGTCACTGGAGTTGGCTTCTAAAGATAGTTCTTGATCTTTAGTTGGAATATATTCCCATAGCCCTTCATTTTCCTGGACTCTGTGTGTTCCTGCATATTAGATAAGACACTCTTGTTATTTCCGAACTTTGTAGAAGGCTCTTGCCCCCCAGCCAGAGATTTTAAGATTTTTAAATCTTCGTCCAGATTGCTGTTTTGGGTAGTTCTCTGGAACTTAGGATATACCGGTAAGTACGCCAAGACCAGTAAGGTAGGAGTTGACACTTTAAATATGACTGAAAAAGTTGAGGGTCGGGATGTATTTTCTAGCTCTTTTTATCTTCATAATAAAGCTGACTGTGAGTGTTTATCTCCCACTCTCTTACTAAGCAAGGAAGAGGATCCATAGCAAATGCCTGTGCCTGTATTCAGGTCCACCTTCTCATCTTGAGGAACTAGGTGTTGCAAGTGCACCTTAATGTCCTCCTCTTTGTTTTCTGTGGTCTAGGGCCACTTGAGAATGCAAACCTCTATTAATTCCAGAAGTTAACTCATTAAGAACTCAGTCTCTTGTGTGGGAGCTATAGAAGTAGCACTTGTTGAGTGGCCAAACTCCTTCCATTAGGAAGAATGAGTAGCACAGCACAAGCAGAGAAAAGGCTAATGAAGTGTCAAACTGACTTCTGCCAGAAGGTGATGGCTTTCCCTGTTAGCTCCCTGATGCAGGTTTATTAGAAACAAGGCCACTGTGTAGCCACTGGGCATATTAATCACATGCCCTGGCCAATGACAGCTGTGTATTTCTATCCTTGTTTTTCTAGACTGCTCCAAGAAGATATAGGACCCACAAAAGTTTGTGCACTGATTTAAACCACTTCTTTCCTGTATATTTTGGGGAAACCCACATGCCTTGTCCCAGAGCTAAGAGGTTGAGGATGGAGTCCTTTTGGAGGTAGTTGTAAAAGTCGGGGTACTGACTGGCATAAGCTTCTTCTGGGGAGAAACAAAGAGCTGTGTTTCTAAAGCTCCTCCCTGAACTGCTTCTGAATGAAGCCCCTAGCAGTGCTGACACACCCATATAATACTGCCACTTGCACATAATTACTCCCCTCTGATCCCTAAGCTAGGAGGTGTAGGGTGCAATCCCCCAGGTAAAAGCTATAATGGCTGGGGCAAACTATTTCCAAATATTAATAGACCTGAAGTTATCACTGGGGTGATCTGGGAGAGAAGTCTGGGAAATACTAATCTGCTTCTCAGGCTTCAGACAGGCTAATACTTGTCTGACCCTTTAGGTCCCTGATATAAATGGCTGAGGAGCCAGGCTATCACGTAGCCGCTGGGAGAATATGTAATAACTCTCTTTCTGGAAAAAGAAAGAAGCTAGAATGTATTCTCTACACTTCTCCTAGGGGATGAAGGCTCTGAAACTGTTTGCACATTGTAATAAAACTTCTGTTTTTCCCTGTGGTCTAGGGAAACATGTGCATGCCAGTCCTCTCTGTTCCCGGAGCTAAGAAGTTTAGGATGAAGTCCCTACATGGAAGGTATAGAGGGAAGGATGGGGTGTTAGACAATGCACGGACAAACTCCTAGGGAAGGATTAATGGACCACGAGTCACCACTGGGGTGATCCAGGAGAAAACGTTTTTCAGGCAGCCCCTTAAACTTAGTGGTGATAATTGTCTGCCCCTCTAACTCCCTGGTGCAAGTTAATTAGAAGCCAGTCTATCAAACAGCCACTGAAAGAATAGCTCCCTTCTAGGGAGAAACGGAACTGCATTTTTAAGCCTCCTCTCTTTGCTGCTCTTGGGAGATGAATCCCCTGAAACTGTTTGTGTGCCCCATTTTTTCCCTGTGGACTAAAGAGACTCGCCTGTGTTTAATGCCTTCTCTCCAGAAACTGGTGAACTGAGAGCCAAAGGGAAACCTTAGAGATATAGGGATGTACCTGATGTCCAAACTATCCTCTGCACACGGAGAAGCTATTGTTGAGGATTCCTTTCCTGATTGTATGGTGCAGTGCCTCGTGTGCGGTCCACACCCAAGGAAGCCTCAGCATTTCTTGCTTGTTTGATGTGGTTGTTTTCTCAGTTGTCTGGTGGGTATTAGTCTCTGCCTTTCTCTTCAAGGGAATTGATCTGCAGTGCTTATTTGGAGAGAGGAGAGGAAGTATTAGGAACTTCCTGATCTGTCATGTTTGTGATGTTATTTCTGAATCTAGTTTCTTAGATGAATTCATCTGATATTTATCTTTTTTCCCTCTGAATGTCATGCCAATTGTTACATGTGTGTGTATGTGTGTATTGACACACATGCTAGTAGATTATTGTATATCCTGACAAATATTTAATGTCTTTTGTCTCTAACAGGTAAGTTTTGTATTATAGATTATCAAGACATATGATTGAAATAATTATGTATCACCAAACACAATTGTGTTTCATGTAGAATGAAAATCTAGAGGGCGAGGGAATTGGTAATTGGTAGTAGGTTATATTTAAATGAGTATATTCAGATGCATAATAGAAAGACAAATAGAATAATTTTCTCTATTTTTTTTGACAAAATGGGTGGAATGAAAGGTCTAAAATGATACTTTTTTAAATTCTAGCTTTCTGATTATAAAGAATAATATCCCTCTTTTGGATGGGAGAGCAATATTAACTATATAGATGATACTTAAAGCTGGAAGAATTGATAAAAAGTACCGACAGACTATAGAGAAATCAGAAAAGTTAGCCCCGGACCCTTATGACATCCAGCAATTATAGTGTATGTAATTTTCCTGTGATGCATAATTGTTTAAAACATCATGTGACATAATCTACAAAACAGAACTTACCTGTTAGAGACACAAAACATGTTTAGCATTTATCAGGACATACAATAACCTATTAGCTTACATATGTAACAATTGACATGACATTCAGAAGACAGAAATGCATAGAAGGAGCCACGGCAGGAAGAGAACGGTTCATGGGAACTGACATAAAAACATTTAGAGCAACATAGCACAATTCTTGAAAGTGCTACTTAGAACCTAACCACATGAGTGAAAAATCTAATGGGATTTAGAAAGTGGAGGTGACGGACAAGAACAGTTTTGTTGGTGTACTAGAGGCAGAAGCCAAGTTGGCATGAACTGCAGCTTGGATGGGTAGTGAAGAAATAGAGGCAGGATATAGTAATGCATTTTCCATGAAGTTTGGCTAGAGAGGGAGAGAGGGAAAAATGAAAGTGGGTCAAGAGGACTTTTGCTTTTCTAAGATATGCATTGTTAGAGTAAATTTTTCTGCAGAAATGAATTATTTGTAAGGATAAAAGAAACAAACTGGTAGTGAAATGTTGTAAACAATGAGCAAGAGTCCTAGACTATCGAGGATCAGAGAGAGTTTTGTTTTGACATACTCAAACAGCACTACTTTGGAGAAATAGTGTGACAGGTTTTTTAACTGTAGAAATTGGCTAATTCCTCTTCGGCTTCCCTTAAAATTCTTTAATGTAAAAGCTAAAGAAGCTTACTGGGTACACACAGGGAAGGCGATGTCTACTAAATCCTGTTGTGAGAGTGTGAAAGCGTCTAAGACCCAACGGAAGTGTTGTGATAAAGATCAAAGTGGAAACAGTGATGTTAATACTCTGCATGCCTTTTTTTCACCGTCCTGGAGAAACCGCAGAAGCCTCTAGGATAAAGGTGGAGCAATACTAGGCAGACTTCAGGGCTACTTAGGCCAAGATAAGTAAAGCGAATGTCCATTATATCAAGAGAGTGTAAAGTACTGTGGACAAAGAACAGATGTGAAACAAATACACTTTGTTTCAGGAAGCATAGCAACTATACTTATACAAATAATCAGGCCAAAATCTTCTTGAACAGTCACTGAAAATATATTTTCACACATATACTCACATTTTGTGTAACCGAAACCAGACTTTTAGTGGTTTCAAAGACCTCAACAAATTCTCCTTATTCATACTGGGAGTTGCGCAGATGTATATGTATGTTTACCATTTAAAATTAAATGAGGCTACATGTGTGAAAGTGTATAAAACCAATTTGTTGTACATAATAGACACTTAATACTATGCTAATTGAATGTGAACTTTTATCCCAAGGGAACTAAGCTCAAGAAATAATTTGAGTCTGTGAGGACTTACATGGTTAGGGTCCTAGTTACCAATATTTCATTTGGCTTTAATTTATCTAATGAAAGAGTTCAAATATTAAGTAAATATTTCATAGTATCATAATACTGGGGAAGAAAAGTGAATCAACACGATGTAAAGTACAGAAAAGAAAAAGTGACAACTCTTGAAATTCCAAAAGTTTCAAAACATCAACAGTGTTATATGAACAAGTTCATATACTTGAATGTAAACTAATTTTTTAATTAGTCTTAGTATGTTATATCATTTTAAAAGAATTATTTATTTAATTACATTTATTATCATTTTTAATTTGGCCAGAGAGAGAGAGAGAGAAAGGGAAAGTGAGAAAGCAAGCTGCCAGATCTAAGACTTGAACTACAGGAGGTCATTTGGGAATCCAGTGCCTTTACCGCTGTGCCACCTGCTGGCCCTGTAATATCATTTCTGTTTAGATTAAATGCCAGGTAATAGTCAGTGACTCTATAGAAATGGCTCTTTAGTCTGTGTATTTTAACTTCTCTTATGGAAATATGACTTGATATGAGAAATACTGATCCTCATTAATTATCTTTTTTTTTTTTTGAGAGGTTTTTGCTATAGGGTGCGTGTGCTCTCCAGACAGAGAGAGACAGAGAGACAGAAAGCGAGAAATCACCCCCCAGAGGGGATGGTCACATCACAATCCCTTCTCCTCCATTCTCCTCTCAGGATCTTGGGCACGCACGCACACGTGCCCGGAGTGAGTTTTAAGCCACCGGGTCCAGGATGTGAACCGCGGTCGACTATGTGGGAGTCCAGCGACATAGCCATTACGCTAACTGCTGGTTCCCATCCTCATTAATTATCAATATCACTTTGAAAAAAGAATATTTGACCAAATTTGCCTTAAAGAAAATGAGACTTTTTTTTTAAAAGAATTTATTTAATTTTATTCATTGTCATATCTGTGTGTGTGTGTGTGTGTGTGTGTATATATATTATATATATTAAGATGACCAGAGAGAGACAGAGAAAGGGAAGGAAAGTGAGAAAGCAAACTGCCAGGTCCAGTACTTGAACCATGATCAGTCATGTGGGAGTCCGTCTGTCCCAATACCATGACACCTGCTGGCCCTTGAGAAGGCTTTCTTAAAAATCTGGAAATGGAGTGTTAGTAGGCAGTGTTTAAAAGCAATCTTGGCTGTTATTAAATTCTATGAATGTATCTCTTTTTCTGCTTGTAACTTTTCTTATTCACTTTTAGTAGAATGTGTGTTTTGCATTATGGCTTTTGTATAAGATTATTTTGTTCTAAATGCTATACTTTTATCACTATGTTATAATCTATATTGTGTTACTGACTGGGTTTTATTAATCCTGAATTACTAAAATATGACTGATTTTTGTTCTGTCATGTTTTAGAAGTGTGACATAAACACTTATGCATCATGGGATACATAGCGAGAAGACTGAGAACTACGTTCAGGAAGAATAGTAGGGAGGTGAAAGGGAAGGTTCCTAGGGATCCACACCTCCCATTTGCTCTGATGCAGGAATATTCAATGAATCTTGCCAAAGCAGGTGACAACATATCCATCACTCATAATAAGGGATGGGAAATACACTACACATTGCTTGATTAATAATAAGGCTGAAAGATAAAAGTGACAAGTCTTGAAATTCCAAATTTCAAAGTTTCAAAATGTCCACAAGGTTATACGAACAAGTTATTTTGATAGAAGATGTGACTTTTTTTTTTTCCTTTTTGTGAGACATCTCCTAGTCTCTTATTAGTAATGGTACCAGGAGAGAGATGACATAACTAAGAAATCGTTGTCTATTATGCAGTCACAAAGGATATGAATCACTGAGTACATAACATTTTTGAGTTCCCTGTTTTGCAGCTACCAGTCTGCTCCGATGAACCAGGGATATCTTTGAGGTTATCACTTCATCAGCCTTCAGGCCATGCTTCCCTTCAGCTCACAGTGGGAGTAGAGGACCTGGTTATAAATAATAAGGCTGGAGGATAGTCTTTAGATATAACAATATGAAAAGAATATTTGTAGAGGTAGTTATTTTGAAGAGTAATCTCAAGGGCAAATTCCAACAAAATCCATCCTTCCACTTTAATTACAGGGAAATATTTTTAATGTTAAATGACCATGGATTTAGATCCTTTGAATCTAAGGTATTATCCAACAAGTTTAGAACAATTTGACTGTATTTTATAATTATAGGGGAGTAGAATAGAGAAGATCACATGTACCTTCTTCAGTTTCCTCTGCGGTGAAACAGTAAAATCTCTTAGCTTATCACAACTTAAAGACAAATCTCATACCTGAAAGATTGATCTAGTGAATGAAACTATTGGGGGGGGGTCTAAACTGCATCTTATTTTAATGCTATAGAGGTGATCAGTTCAAGACAAAATTAAATATTTCTTTATTTCCCCATACATTTTTCCAGAGATAATTAGTGAAAGTACCTTTGAGCAAAAATGTAAATATTACTGAACCCCATTACCTAGAACAGTCCCCACTTTCCTTTATGTGGAAATTTCCTTTCTCTTAAACTATAAAACTGAATGGTCTCCTTGAAGCTCCTATTACTGGGATTAAGGTGGGGGAAAACATATGTTGTCTTCTCTCTGGGGTCCAGAATAGAAATTCTATAGCCTTCCAACACATTTCTGCTAAGACATTCTCTCTTGCCTTCTACAAACTCATTTCTTTTTTTTTTTATTTTTTAATTTTTTTTATTTCTGGGTATCATCACAAAAAGTGGGATTTGTTTCCTTAGCAAGCCTTAAATAAGGAGTGTAGCACTTGGTTTTGAAGTGAGTGTGTACTTGCTAAATTGTTTCATTCAAGACCTTTCAAAACTTCAGCTAAAACCAAACAAATTGATTTAGTCAGAGAAAGTGCTGTCAGGCAGAAGCGTCCTGGAGAAAACACCTTATTGTTCCCCTATATCTAGAGTAGAATTTGAAGACATTAAACATCTGCTGTGTAGAGCCAGCCTATGTCCTGGTGATCAAGGGTGCTGGATCCCATGTAGCCAACTGCACATGGTTTGAGTCTCTGATCCAGAAACTTGAAACACATACTGGGTGTGTGTGTGTGTGCATGCCCAAACCCACATAGGTAGAGAAGGGATTGCAGGATGACCATTCTCTGTGGGAGTTGCTTTTGCTCGCTCTCTTTCTCTCTTTCTCTTTCTCACTCTCGTCTCAATCTCATCTCACTCTCTCTGGCTAGTACACATGTCCTCTGGCAATTATTATTATTATTATTATTATTATTATTATTTTAAAGTCCCAACTGAACAGAAAGTTGGAACTAATTTACTGGCACATTAGAGAGAGGTGAATGGGACAGTATTTGGAGATAAGTACGAAGAAGAAATCCTCTGTATTCCTGGGCCACCCCCAACAATGCAAGCTGAGTCCCTGCAAACACACATCTGGGGGGTCAATTGGAGCAGAGACTGATCTGCACAGTGGCGTCACATAGATTACAATAATGTCCTGCAGTGGGGCAGTTTAGGAAAAGTTACCACTTCTTGATGACCACTCCTTTCAGGGCATAGACTCAGGTTTTATTGCAGCCCAAACTTGTCCCCCCTTTACTCAGCAGCACGGTGAGATCTTTTTTTTTTTTTTTTTCCTTCAAAAACATTTT
>NW_006160054.1:1628492-1679110 GCF_000334495.1 Tupaia belangeri chinensis | reverse complement strand
TTGCCCCCCCTTTTCCCCGAGCCCCGGGGGATTTTTTTTTTTTTTTTTTTTTCCTTCAGAAAGAGTATCTGTCAACATTCTAGAAAATGGTAACAAATGTATTCTTAGAATGCCTTTAACAACTTCGGATAACGTTTTAAAACTAAAAAAGATAACCAAACATAACATCATTTAAAATATCCATAAAATATACCCATCAACACAAAAGAATCCTTCGAGAATTCCTCCTTGTCTCCATGTCATCCATGAAGATGAATCGTGAAGTCCTGAAGATCTTCGAATCTAAAAATTTCAGGCTAGTGCCTCTCTCATAGACACACACATATGGCTGGCCGCTGAGATGAAAGGCAGAGTAAGCTGTCATAAACAGCATTTCTATTAGCTATCTGTGGCATGTGTTGCTAAAAATAAGAGTCCTTTTGAAGCCAACCCCTCATAGTAGAGGGGCATTCTTAAGTGTGTACTTACAAACTGATGACTGTGTCCATTTATATCCTGGAGCAGGAGAGTGGCACATTTTCATAACTGAAGGACGCTACCTTATTCCTTATGTATAAATACACGAAATCCAGACTCATTACCGTAAGACCTGCAGATCATTTTAATGAAACCTGGGCACATTTTAGTCAATGTGTTATCCCATTATACCATGTTCCATAGAGTCATGTGTTTATAGTGTCTAGATTCTTTTTGATTCTGGTGACTAAGAAATTGGACATACAGTTAGAGATAGCTGGGTACGTTTTGAAGCGTTTACTATTTGCTTCTGTAAGTTTTTAGAATAATTTTTCACAGAATTGCAAACAAAATTACATATATTGGTAGGCAAATTACCGGGCAAATTAATCATTACTTTTTCTATCAGTATACTAATAAGAAACATTAAAGGTTCAATGATAGTATTCATTCACTATTATGTATTTTTAATCTTTATAATTCTTTGTTTCCTGTAAGTTTTTTTTTTTCATTCACTTACCACTAAGCAAACACTAGTGGAACTACGACCTATGTCAAGTAAGAGAATACTAATCCCCAAAAACTGCTTTTTCCCAGATTTTAACCTTTCCTTCATGGGCAAAGTAACCACCATGCTGACTTCTCACATACATTGTAGATTAATTTTGCCTTTGTATTAAACTGTGTGTATATAGAATCATCAGATATATTCTCATCTGTATGTAGTTTATTTTTCTCAACTTTATATTTTTGAAACTCAACCTTTTGTGAAGCATTTACATAGTAATTGTACGATTATGTAACAATTTATTTCATCACAAATCAAGCTGGGATTAAATATAGTACTCTGTTCTTACTGCTACTATGTATATATTACTCTTAAGCACATACATGGGAAGTAAATTGTATCATAGGGCAGGTACATCTTTGATAAAACAGATTACTAGTTTATAGCATGACCAAATTATGTGAGTTCCTGTTGCTCTTCATCCTTAATAACATCTGTTGAGGGAACCAGCAGTTGGCATAATGGCTATGTCACTGGACTCCCACGTAGTCGACCACGGTTCGCGTCCTGGACCCGGTGGCTTAAAACTCATGCCAGGCACGTGTATGTGCGTGCCCAAGATCCCGAGAGGAGAATGGAGGAGAAGGGATTGCAGCGTGACCATCCCCCCTGGGGGGTGATTTCTCACTTTCTGTCTCTATGTCTCTCTCTCTCTCTCTCTGTCTGGCAAGCGCACGCACCCTATAGCGAAAACCTCTCAAAAAATAAATAAATAAATAACATCTGTTGATGTTTAAATTGGGAACATTCTGGTCAGTGGGTAGTTCTAACTTATTTTGGCTTTTCTTTTTAATTTCTGTAAGTACCAGAATGAGTACCTTAAAAACTTAGGCTTTTGGGTTAACATTGGCCACGAAGTCCAGATTCAAGAGTCCTCCATTTTTCTATTCAGATGTCTCCTTTCCTACTGATGTTTAATCGTTCCTAATATAATCTGGAAATATTTTTGTCAGTCCTATGTATCGAAAATATTTCCTCCCTCTCTGGGGCTTGCCTTTTTGCTTTATTAGTGATATCTTTTTTTTTTTTTTGGAGAGGTTTTTGCTATAGTGTGGGAGTCCAGTGCCATTAACCACCATACCACCTGCCGTCCCCAATATTTTATAATTTTTATATTTCTTTTTACTTGGACTCTGACTGCTGTTGTCAGGCTGCCCCAGTTAGAGCAGTCTCCATCTTTCTTTATCTTTGCTGGATGGGACTTTGACATTCCATATTGTATTGTGAACCTTCCTAACCAGATACCCTACTCATCTCACTTTTAACTGGACACCCCCACATGTGAATATCCTCAGCCCCTTCAGGCTCTGACAGCCCATATCGGTCTCGGTTTTACATGGACAATCTCTTGCCTTGGTTTGGCCCTGCTATCTACTCGTCTTGGCATATATGTGCTTATGTCTGCAATGGCTTTAAACGGAATTGTTTAGGGCAGATAAGTGAAGGGGAAAGAATGATTCGCCAGCTCTGACCAGCTTCCATGCATGTACATTCGTTTATAGCCCGTCCCTCCCTCCTCCTCTTCCTCCCTCAATCTCTGTTGGACAATTCCTTAGAATCCATAGTTACCTACCTTCTATGAATTTAAATGATTTTTTTCCTTAGTCATTATAACTACACTAAAAAAATAACTTTTATATGATAATACATTATAACGATATTAGGTTGTGTCTAAGTAAATATATAAAAGGTAAGTCACTGATGCCTTATTATCATTGCTCACCACTCAGCTTTATCAAAGTTCACTCTCATTTTCTTCATTTCCCTTCGTATTGCTGCTGTCTCGCATCTCTAACCTTCCAGCTGAGATCTTTCTATATTCCTTCTGAAGAGGTTTTTCTTCCTAACGGGTCCTAGTAATGACAAATATTTCATAATTTATTAGCTTAAAAATGTTTTTTACTTAAATTTTCTTATATAGTTTACTATAGGGTATGAGGGACAGAGATAGGGAGAGAGAGAAATTAGAAAAGTACCCCCAGGATAGACGGCTATGCTACAGTCCCTTCTGCACTCTTCTCTCAGGATTTTGAGCATGCACACATATGCACCTAGCATGTTTTTCAAGCCACCAGGTCCTGGGTTTGAACCATGAAGTTGGCCATGTGGGATCCAGTCACCATAACTACCATGCCACCAGACTGGCCCCACTTTTTTCTTTCTATGCATACACACACATACTATATATACATATATAATATATATACACACACATAAATATGCATATTTGTGTGTATATATACACACACATATATGTACACACATAAATAAAATTTTTGTGTGTATATGTATGGATATACACAGATATATCTATATACATATATAGATATATACAGATATAAGTAAAACTAAACAATTTTTGCCAAAGGGTATGGCATGTGTGTTTGTTAAAGAGAGAAAGTTAGAAAGCTTGCCCCCATTGGAAACAGTAATACCACAATCCCTTCTCCGTTTCTACCTCCCTTTTGGGATTTTGGACACACATATGTGGTTGGTGTGTTTCTCAAGCTACTAGATCCAGGGCTGGAACCATAAAATCAGCCAGGTGGATTCCAGTTACCTTAACCACCATGCCACCGACTGGCTCTACAACATGGTTTTCCAAAGCGTGCGTGCGACATGTGCCAGCCACATCAAGGACACTGCCGTATTCGTTGTCTTCAACAAAGAACATTAATCATTAACTACCTGCTGGCCCCAGCCATTGCTGATCTGATCAGGCATAAATTTTCTTTTGTACTTATCTTGATAGTCTTTTTGGAAAATGGTTTTAGGTCTTCTATTGGTTTTGCAAAGATTGTATCCATTGTGTCCTCAAATTTGTTTCTGCTCTATTTTTTTTTCTTCTGTACTTTATGATTAGAACCTATAATTACATTCAAATTCTTTTTTTTTTCTTTTTATCACTCATAATAGTGTGTGTATGCCCACGAGAGTGAGGGGAAGAGAAAACTGTAGAGTGAGAAAGGAACACCCATCACAGCGTGGTTACTTCATTCTCTCAATTACTTTTCACTTGCATGTAAATGATACATTAAGTCCTTTATTACAGTTTTCTGTTTATTCTATTTACTTTTAAGTTTTTGCCATAGGGCACATGTGCTTGCCAGAGCGATACAGAGAGGGAAAGTTAGAAATCATTCCCCCAGGGATGGCCATGTTGTAATCACTACTCTTCCATCCTTCTCCTGGGATTTAGGCACCCACACACATGCCCCATGTTGTCTTCATTCCAATGGGTCCTGGACTTAAACCACAGAGTTAGCCATGGTGGGAGTCCAGTGCCTTAATCACTATGCCCCTTGCTGACTCCAATGTAGTTTTTTTTTTTTAATTTTTTACTTCTAGAATTCCCATTTATAGTTCATGATTTCCTTTGAAATTTTAAATCCTAATTATCACCTCATACATAATTAATATAGCTATTTTAAAATTTGTTTCTGATATTTGGAGCCTCTGTAGATCTATTTCTATTTTATTGTTGCTGCTGATTTTTGGTAATGCTGTCTTATCGCCTTATGTGTCTGGTTAAGTTTGGATAATTCAGATATCTTCTCTGAAAAGTTGTTTGAAGAACTAATGTGAGACCAGACCTGTTATATTGTTCAAAATCAATTTGTTTTTTCTTTTGCTTCTGCTAGCTGCATTGGGGCACCTGGAATCTGAGGTTGCCTCAATACAATGAAGAGATGAGATTAGTGGAATATAAACTGCATTCTCTGGAAGGACCCTTCTATATAAAAATGATTTTTTTCCAAGGGATGATTTTTACCGAGCTCCTTGAAATCCCAAGCTAAAGTGAAATTCTCTAATTGCTCACCTTTTAGAAAGAAGTCTTTAGACTCTAATTCCCATCTTCATTCTTTATCAGACTGAAAGTTTCTGCTTTACTGCTGGGTTTCTTGTTTCACCTATTCAGAAACCACAGATACAAATTACAGGCCTGCCTCAGTGGGACTCTCTCCATCCTAGATTTTGATCTAATTTTTTTTTTTAAAAGGTTCTATTTTAGTCAGAGAACATGTATGCTCACCAGAGAGTGAAAGTGAGAAAACACTTCCTTTGTGGGGAGGATGGTCATGACACAATCCCTTCCACCTCCTCCCTCCTTTTGGGCTTTTGACCTCACATGGGTGCCCAAAAAGTTTCTCAAGTTGCTGAGTTCAGGAGGCAAACTGAACAGTTTGCCACATGGGATCTAGCTGCCTTAACCTCAACACCACAGGCTGGTGCTCTTTTCTACTCTCCAGTATTTTCAAAATGTATGATTTGTCCCTCCAACCCCCCAATTTTTTTTCCTAGATACCCTCATGGGAGTTTTATTCCAAATTACCTAATCTACTTTACCAGGAGCAGAAGTGCCTCCAGTATTTTAACTTGTTCTCATAGTGCTCAAATATCATTTATGATTTCCTCTTTTGAATTTCTGGTTTTTAACTTATTTAAAACTTGTTATAAAACATCACCAATGCCAATGCAAGGCATTATCATAAGCAAGACCAAATTTTCTCTTGTATAAAACTGTGATTTAAAAATACTGGATGCATTATTTTTTTCCACAAACATTCATTGCATTTCTAACTGACCATGCAGAAAATCTGTCAGTTAAAATGGTCATCAGAGGCCTGATGTGACTGTCCATTTACTTCAGTCCAAGTCTTTCTGCTCATTAGATGAGTGGCTTGGGAAAAGTCTTTACTGATGTACATACTTCATCTTTTTTTGAGGGGGGGTCAATAACATATGATAGCAATACTTTTCTTACTGAGTTGTTATTAGACTTTATATAATATTTGCCACAAAGTAAATAGTCAATAAGTTAAAATGTCTTTCTTCTTTTGCCAAGCACTGAAGGCTGTGTTTTTGTTGTTGTTTTTGTTGTTGTTGTTTTTTCTATTGGACCATATTTTGAGATAAGACAAGTGATACAAATTTCTATTTAAAGAGTCTTATCAAATGCATGTTCAACTTATTGTGTGTCTAAAGAACCCATTAGAGGAGAAAATGTACATGAAAATTTTAAAATCTAGTTTCAAGCGAATTCTCTGCCATTATTTTCAGGTCAGGTCTTGTAAAATAAAATGATGGTGCACATATTTATTCACTACCTGTATTTTCCTTCTCAGATTATGCCAATATTATCAGTACCCTAATATGTTGCCACACCTTCCTCTTTTTCTCTTTTCTAATCTACCATATATAAACTACTTTATAAAAGTCATTTTTATTTGTAGGATCTCTTATCACTGTTGGGTCATTGGAAAAGACATAATGTGTGTTTTTACATCGAAAACCATAGGAAAATACACCATGATTTTTCTAATAACCTAATATATTGAGGTATATTCATAAGAAAAAGGGATATAAAATCAAACTCTCTTTATTCAAGAGTAAATTATTATAATCTACCAATTTTAAATATACACAGTGGAAATATGTTACAGGACACAATGTACATAGCTCTGAGGGTGATATGTTTATATTTGTAGAATTTTAGAAACTTAAATTCATTTGATGGAGGCCAACAGATGGTAGTGGTTAAGTCAGTGGACTCCCACATGGCAGTTCTCCTGGACTCGGTGGCTTGAATCTCACATTGGGCGTGTGGTGTGTGTGTGTGCTCAAGATCCCAGGAGGAGAAGGGATTGTGGCATGGTCATATCGCTTGGGAATGATTCCTCATTTTGCCCCTCTTACCGTCTTTGTCCCTCTCCCTCTCTCTGTTTCTCACACCAGTGTATGTGCCCTAAGGCAAAATCCTCTTAAAAAAAAATTCAGTGCATAGTGTGGGGAGTCTTGTTAGGCACATTTATGAATCCTTCATGGAATTCTAATGGTTATAGTTCTTCAAAGAATCTTAATACCTTAAAGTTTATAATTAGAAAGAATTTTAATAAAATGCTCATATTTACCTTCTGTCATTTTTTTTTCTTGTAAATGATTCTATACAAAATACACCTCAAGCACTAACTGTGCACCAGGCCTCACAACACTTTTACATGTATTATTTGATTCCCAGTAGAATCTGAGAGATCTGAGCTGTGAGCTGACCAAGTAGGCTAATAAATAAATACAGACAACTCCCAGTTGTAGCTGTTTTAAGTCATAGCTTTCCTGACTCTTCTCTAGATTTTTTTTTGTTCAAATCAGTCATATGCCACCTAGTGAAATTATAAAGAACTGCAAGTTATCATTTATTGATATAATTTCCTAGAGCAGATATTTTCTTGTAACAACTTTTCCTTCCTTCCTGCTTACCTCCCTCCATCTGGCTGGCTTGCTGGCTGGTAGGCTAGCTCTCTCTAAATGTTGAAACTCAGTTACTTATATGGTAGGAATGTAGTACTTAACCATTTCTGCATGCTTGCCCCAGGCAATTCTAACATCAGAAGTTTTAACAGATAAAAATCTTAGCTTTGGTGGGCTGAAAGGAAAAGGAAGGGGGAGCAAAAAAAGATGAAGGGAAACCATTAAGTGCATATATTGAATGCCAATTGCAGTCAGATTAAAAACCAACAGATTACTTTTAATGTATTTTAATCTCACTGTGTGTTTAATACAGAGCCTATTATCTTGTGTTACATATCCTGTCCCTTTTTAAAAAATTCTAATGATTAAACAGCCTTAAATTTAATGAGTCTTTTAAAGAATCAGAAAAACCTTCACTTCTTTCCTTAATGTCACGTAACCTAGCTGTTTCGGAAGTTAGCTGCCTTATCTACATCTTTCTATTTCTTGTTATCAAAAAATAAAAATTATGTGATTACAGATTGCAAGTGGGAAAAGCTATAATTGCACTGTCTGTGTAGTAAGGGAAAGAATTTGCAACAGACGTTTTCCCATACACATGTTCTGTTTGACTCTGCTTAAAAATGAGCTTGTCCTACATTGAGATGGGTCACTCATCAGGAAAAGAATAAGGTCATGAGTTATGATTGCTTATTCAACGATTGAAAGAAGACTACAGTGGTAGCTTAGGGGTGGAAGCTCTTGTGCTTTCTGGAGGAACGCTGGCTCCACGGCAGGTGGCAAAAGACACCACCCATAACTTTCTGCTATCTTCCATTTAGAAATCAAGCTTTGGGCTACATGATTAAAGAGTTTAACACTCAATGGGCCAAGAAGTAATAGGTAATGAGTCATAGAATGAGTGTCTGGCCACCTATAACCTTCCCTTGCGGCTCTCATTTATTTAGTCGTCCTAAAATCTACAATGGGATGGAAAGGAAGGCACAGTAAAAAGGGAGAAAGTGCCCGGAAAACATTTTGCCTACTCAACAATTTTCCCTTCAGCATACTTTATTTCTCTTGCATCTTTTAGGACCCAAACCTAAAGCCTATGCTCAAGCTTCCATCCTTTATTTTTAAGCATGCCCTAAATGAAAGGAGGACCACAGGCAAAAGACAGCTTGTGTCTACAAGCTGAGCCACTGGGGGAAGAGCTGGGAGCTGCTAACTTCATGTGACAGCTCTCATGGTGGGGCAGATGTGAGGAGAATGGCAACAGCATGGGACCACATGCCATCTTCAGTATGCACGCGATTTGCCCCAGATCTGGGCTCTACATGAATATGGTTGACTCTCTCCTGGTGCTGTCCTCAGAATAACAATGCATAACAAGCTTTTAAAGAAGTTTCCCATGTGTAGGAGACAGGAAGAGAAAAACAGAGCTAAATTTCATCCCAAAGGAAAGGCAGCGTTAACGTCAAACCCATGACATTGTTCATATAATTACATAAAGGCCAGGTCCGTGGATTTCTTTTCTACAAATGGCTCAAGTTGTCTCTATGAGGTGAGCAACAGTTTATGCCAGCAATGTAGATTTTTTAATAGATGCATTAGGTCATGTAGAAAGTCATGACGTATTTTCCTATGTCTTCCTATGCAAAAATGCATCGTGACTTTCCGACAACCCAATATATGAGCTCTTAAAAAGATATTCAGCTCCCAATTGATAAAATATTTTGCCAATTTAATTAAGAATGGGGAAATAATGAATTAGTAAATATTTCTAAAATAAATTATATAAGGAAATTAAAGTAATTTATATAAAATTTGTGGTAATTTTGTAAACTTTAAACTTTCTAAGACCACTTATTTTTCTCCCTTGCACACACATAAACATCATGTACCCGTACCTCCTTTTTCATCTTGAATTTTCTTCTAAATAAGCAGACTTCACAGGCCTGGTCTTGATGCCAAAATGAACTTCTTTCATTTGCTGATTGAGATCTGGCTCAACAGCCCATGTTTCCTGCTGGGTCTTTACAGAGGGTGCATTCATATTTTATCCTAATTTATTCATTATCAAACATCAAACCTTTGGAAGATAAAACAAAGAGCTAGTGAACAATGCAGAGAGAACTTACTGATTTGTTTTCATCTTCACTCTCAGATGAAAGAACTCTTCAGTAGCACTGCCCATTCTACCAATACATCATCCAGGTAATTGGGGAAGGGGGATGGGAATGACAGTCTGGGTCAAATCAACCTTCTGCATCCACTGGTGCACACAATAGCTCCGACATCAAAAGTATCTAATGAGAATCCGAGAATCTAGGACATTATATTAATTAACCCAATCTTGGAATTAAGTATCAAAAACTTAATTTTGGTCACATTTATAAGTTACATAGTAAGATCACACATGCAAAACAAAAGACCATAGTTATCCTTTCTTTTTAGCAGGAAAACTTTAATGACAGCTCTGGAAAAGCCCCAGATTTCAGTACCAAAGACCCCAGTTTCTGTGTGTGTTCTGCTTGGTGATTGTATCACAGTGAATAAACCAAGTTTTTGTTTGTTTGTTTTGTTTTGTTTGGTCTGTTTTTGGTAAAATGTGGGACATTTCTTTTTTTTTTTCAAGGGTGTTTGAGAAGATAAATCATAATACAAAAGACACTTTATAAAATGTGAACTATCTTACAAGTGTTCAGTGTATCTGTTATGACCAACACAGATTCTATTCCTTGCTCTTATTGGGAAAGCAGCAAAGATAGCAACCTCCTCTAGAATATTGGCCTTGTGTAGAAGTGATTGTGAACTTGTTAAGATTTAATAGTACCATGCTAGACTGAAGGTGTAGATTTTCTGGCTTACTTAAAATTCAAAGATTAGGGCCAGCAGGTAGAGTGGTAGTTAAGAGCACTGGACTCCCATATGGCCAACCACAGTTCGAGTCCCTGACCTGGCAGCTTGCTTTCTCACTCTTTCTCTCTCTTTCTGTTCAAATAAAAATAAACAAATAAATACAATAAATAAAGTTTAAAAAATTCAAAGATTAGACAGTTATTCTTTGGTTTAAGACATCCAATTAGGTCAAAGGAGTCACAACAATAGGAAGAAAAGATAAATGTACAAACACTGTCTTCTCCCCTGTGACCCTGATAAGAATCAACAGACTAAAAGCTTACAGAGTTATAGAAATACACGGAGTGCAAAGAAAGGTAAACTCACAACCCTTATGAGCAGAAGCCAGATGAGTCTTTAGAACCTTGTGGCTAGAGGCTTGCTGCATCATCTCACTGGTGACGCCATCTTAGGTTGCAGTGTTGCTGTTCCTATCTAAGCTGCCAACTCTAGATGCCCTTCAGACCCTCGACACAAATCTCATGTCATATTTTTTGCCTTCTTGGCTACTTGCAGCCTGAAAATGTTGCATGTCCTACTGCAAAGGCGGCTCAAAAGCTGGACTGGCAGTCAAGATATTCAGTGCATTTCCTGTTCTCCTTACTACCCATAATTATCTGGAATTCTTGAATAGTGTGGCAGTCTTGCTAAATACAACTCAGATTTCTGACTCTGTCTCCCTCACCTCCTACTTCTCATCTCTTCATAAACCGTCACACCTTCACAAACCAGTTTGCTCACTTATTGTGGCCGTTCCCAGAGAGGTATCAACTCCTTTTTGTTACTTCAGGCTAATAAACAGGAAAGAAAGAATATAGAATTATGCTGCCTTAGATGGGAATTTAAAATTCGATCTATTTCCAGACATGTTGGGTTCTTTTTAGTTTATTTTTGTTTTTGTTTTTTTAGGGGGGATACCCCTTACTACCAACCCAGGTCATCCTGGATGAAATAATCTCCAGATGGCAGCCCAGTCAAAGGGGATCTACGGAATTCAAATTTAATTCCAGTTTGTCCACCTGGATTCTCTTGCCATACTAACGTGATCCGAGATATTAAGGAGAGCGACCAACCTAGTCAAGTATCCTTCTCACCAAGAGACTATGTAGCTGGCCCATGATAAAGTAGGATAATAGGGGTCTCTGTGTGTCTTATGAAAGTATCTTTGAGCTAACAGGTGGTACAGAGGTTAAGGTGGCTGGGTCCCACATGGCTGATTGCACGGTTTGAGTCCTGAACCCAGCACCTCGAAAAATACACTAGGTGTGGGTGCGTGCATGTCCAAAATCGCCAAAGGAGAAGGAATTGCAGCATGGCCATTCCCCCATAGGGCTAATTTCTCACTTTCTCTTTGCGCCCCCTCCCCCCCACCCCCTGAGAGCACATGCCCAATTGCAAAAGCTAAAGGAGAAAACAGTGTCTTAGTCCCCTCTGGTTAAAAGGTCTGGGTGTGAGTAGGAGATTTTTAGAAAACAGGTGAAGTTATAGCACCTGAGACGAGACACCCTGATTTTAATAGGGAGATAAGAACAACCACAAAGGGAGGAAACACCTCAGACTCTAGGAATCAATAGGAGGTAAGAATACATAATAATCTTAAAAGACCTATGATATCTTGAGTCAGGATAACGCTTGGGAAATTGTATAAATGCTGATTTCTGGAGGGCTTTAAATATATTTGATAACCATAAAAAAAAAAAAAAAAAAACTGAGATACTTGATTAACCCTAGGTCACAGGGTCGTAGCTATTGCTGATAAGCATGATGGCTTTACATTGGATACAAGTACTCTAAATACTTTAAGAAGTCAATATAAAAATAGAGAAAATAAATTCAGAGGAAAAAAAGTTTTCTTCCCATACTTAAAATTCTTGTTCTTTTATTTGATTCTTTAGCTCTCTGGGATTAATTTATCTTGAACAGATGTCAATTTTAATAAGAAATCAGTACAATATTTTTTAGAAATAGGGATTTAAGTTTATTTTTATCTTTTTTTTTCAGTGTGGACAAAAGACAGTGATGATCTGTTAGAAAACAGTGAAAAAGTTCTAGACAATTAAATTCACTAGCTGGCTAAATAGTATGGAAATGTCTTATTTTTTTTCTATATATTTTAAGTAAATTTAGAGTAATTTATATTTTTGCACATATTTATATTTATATGTATCCACACATATATACATGCATGTGTACACATAGACACACATACCCTTATATACTTGAAATGATCATTGACTGAAATATTGATCTTTTTCTCTTCTATTTTGCCTATACATCAATCATTAGAATTTTTAAACTTTGTGAGTACATTTAAAATTAATCAAGATTTTAATGATATATTTTAAAATATGCCATACTGGAAACACATAGTCGTGTAATTATTGTAACGAAAAACTAGGAAAGTGATAAAAAATAATACATACAAACTTTTTCTGTTTAAGAAGCAATTTGCAAACAACTGTTTTAAAGTGTAGTACGCAGGATCTTTGCTATTATTTTGGTTTTCATCTATTTTATGGACTAGACTGTGCATAATTTTTGCTGGGAAATGTGGTGTGATATCCTCATCATACCTCTAAGATACCATACACAACACCCGTTCTTTTACTATTTTTTTTTTGCTTTTTTTTTTTGTTTCTTTCTTTTGAAAGTAGCAAAGCTATTTCAAATTCAGTGAGAGACATTTTTTCTTACAACTGTCACAAAATAGTTCTTGGAATAATAACTCCATATTCACAATCAATTTAGTCATTAAAAAAATCAAAAAATTAATTTTAAAAATATTTATAATGAAAATGCTTTAAAAATTTTATAGGATTTTACCTATTTCATTTGGGAACATAGGTTGATGTATTTTTTCTCCATAGCTTGGCTTTTATTTTTATGTATATGTGTATATATATATATATATATACACATTTTTATGTATTCAATCACTGTATATTATTATAGCATGCAAAATGTATTTTCCCAGCATGAATATACTGTATATTAGTCCCGTTAAAGATATTATCATAAATAGATCACTTTCCTTTTCTGTGTTCCTTAAATGTTTCATTTCTTTCTTTTCTCCCTTGATTCCCTTCCAGTTACTTTTCAGTTAAAAGAAGTCT
This sequence comes from Tupaia belangeri chinensis, assembly GCF_000334495.1. Taxonomy (NCBI): domain Eukaryota; kingdom Metazoa; phylum Chordata; class Mammalia; order Scandentia; family Tupaiidae; genus Tupaia; species Tupaia belangeri. Next base: position 1,665,844 of record NW_006160054.1, on the reverse strand, counting down.
AGACTTAATTTTTAAAGCAATTTATCTTTTTTTTTTTTTTGAAATTCAAACTTTAATTCATTGGTTGTAAAAAGCTATAAATATAACATGGGCATATAAACTAGGAGTAAACAATGTATTACAAGATTAAGAAAAGTGGAGAACCAGGGCCGGCAGGTGGCCTGGAGGTTAAGGGCGCTGGACTCCCACGTGACTGACCACAGTATGAGTCCTGGACCTGGCAGCTTGCTTTCTCATTTTCTTCTCTCTCTCTCTCTCTCCCTTTCTGGCCAAATTAAAATGAATTAATTAAAGAGGATTGCTACTTTAAAAAAGATTGGGAAACAAACTTTGCTAGGCTGCAATACACAGTTGGGAGCATGTAAAAAATTAAAAAAAAAATTGTACCAGTGACTTTCAGCTTTAGAGTCAGGTTATTCTGTGAAAAACACTTTTAATAAGAATACGCCTTCAGCTGGAATAGCTTCCCATTATTCTAAATAAAGTTTTGCATATTTGTCAATATACTAGGTCTGCCTGCTTAAGGTGAAGTCCTTTAACATATGATTCATGTAATATTAGTGATGTTCCTTTGGAAAAAAAAATTGTTTTAATTTTGGCAAAAATATCCACAACATTTAAATATTTGTAATACAAGGGCCAAGCTGTGCCCAGTATCTCATGAACAACTTCAATGGAGTTTTAAGTTACTCCTCAGTTTTCAGCTACCCATTCAGAGCACGTTTCTATTACTCTCTGTTACTGTTGAAATTGATGGACGATTCTATGCAAAGGAAGCCTTTCTGGAGGTTTTCAAGTCTTTTCTCTTCATTAGGGTAGTTCCTTCCGAAACCTAATGAAGCAAACACATTTAGGAGAAAAGACTAAATTCCTCATACTCAGAACTTTCACTTGAAGATCCACAATGTAGTTTTCTTTCTAAAAAATTGCTAATAGAAAAATTGAGCATCATTTTGAATTATAGGACACTTCTGTGCGCACACACACACACACACACACACACACAAAGACGCTATGCAATAAAGTTTAACATTCTCATAATTGCCATGCTGCCTTTTAAGAAGGAAAATTCCTGTAACAACAAAACCACTCCAGTATCCAAGAGTTGAGAGTCTCTGTTCTAGGATTAGAGGAGTCGTTATAAATATTTTGTTACTATTTACTTGACATATCTTAGTTTTACCTACACAGAGATCACCTATATTTTCTGTACATGTGGATTCTATCATAAATTTATGAAGCTCTTAGATTATACACTTTTTCTTGCACACAATTCTTTTAAGAACAACAAAAATATGTTTAAAAATCTAATCCTAAAACCAGTTCTATACAAATTCACTTTTTACATTTAAGAAGTAACATTGTAGGAAAATAAGGGCAACATTATGGAAAGTTTTAAAAAAAATAAACAATTTACTTTTTCTTTTTTCTAACTCTGAACATGATTCTCTGTTGTAAACTTTTATTAAGAGTTACTGGATGTAGTTTCAGATTTTGATTTATATATAAATAAATGACTTTACTCTGCACCAAAATAGCTTTCATAAAGTTTCACATTACTTCCAGTGATTTACACTTTCCTAAATTTAATGGATATTTTTCGTATCCTTTCAGTTGATTTCCCAGTGGTACTGACATTTACTGAGCTTTATTTCAAATATTCTTATCTTCTATTACCTAGAATTAGTCATATTCTCCTATCGAATGACCCCGCTCTTTTTCCAATATGTTTACTCAAGTTCTATTTCCACTCTCAGATGGAAGATCATATCCGCAGGGAAACTTCTGTCCCTGGTCTCAAACCAAGGCAATTGATCCTCAAAACTGATTCTTTCCTTCAAAGCATCTGTCAGAGTGATCATTTTACCTTTATTAATTTATTTTTATTTGATTCAGGATCCTTTTTCATGGTCACTCATCTCTAGGAATCCAGAAGGACAGAGTGTATATCTAAGCTTAGTTGTGTTCTCTACAAGTTGTAGAGTATCCAGAATGTAGTGATCACTTAATATTATATGAATAAAGCAATGAGTAAAAAGCATTTGAACAGAAATCATGAATACTTTCTGAAACTCTTACTATTCTCTTCATTACACAGTTTAGAGAAATCTTGAAACTGTCTTGCAATCTGGGACCTCCCTGAAAGCTCCTCTGAGGGCCTCCGTGTGTTTCATCTATTGCTTGTGGATAGGCATGGGATTAATTACTTTGTGCTGTGATACATGCCAACTTAAAGGCACTCCTGTTTGAAAAAAAAAAAAAAAACTGACAACTTGGGCTTCAACTAGGAATAACAATTGAAACAAAGTCTATGGAAATAATTATATCCGTGATGACACTCAGTGAAAATCCAAACCTATCTCTATTCAAAGAAGTTATTAAATCAGCTCTTTAGAATTTGGTAACTAAAGAGAAAGAATAAAGACTGTACTCTTTATTTAAATAAAATTTTAATCTTTTAAATAGCTTTGTTTAATAAGAGAAAATTCTATAGAGAATTAAGAAGCATGATGGATTTTTAAAATAATCTTGAGGGTCAGTATAAGTTCTGGCATTGTTTACCCATTAGTGAGCTCGACAGTGGTATAGCAGTAACACAATGCTTTGTGAGGTCGACCCACATGGAAGGTTCCAGGTTTGTACGGGGAAACCTCCCTGAACATGCCAGATGAGTGGCCATGCACTGGGGCTGGCTGAAGCTGGGAATGGAACTCAGTGTGAGGACGCTGTTGGGGATGTTTGTCTCTATCTCTCTCTCTCCCTCCCTCTCTCACTCTTGCAGAAGGAAACAAACTTTAAGTCCTCTGAGGGCCTCCGTGTGTTTCATCTATTGCTTGTGGATAGGCATGGGATTAATTACTTTGTGCTGTGATACATGCCAACTAAAAGGCACTCCTTTTTAAAAAAAAAAAAAAACTGACAACTTGGGCTTCAACTAGGAATAACAATTGAAACAAAGTCTATGGAAATAATTATATCCGTGATGACACTCAGTGAAAATCCAAACCTATCTCTATTCAAAGAAGTTATTAAATCAGCTCTTTAGAATTTGGTAACTAAAGAGAAAGAATAAAGACTGTACTCTTTATTTAAATAAAATTTTAATCTTTTAAATAGCTTTGTTTAATAAGAGAAAATTCTATAGAGAATTAAGAAGCATGATGGATTTTTAAAATAATCTTGAGGGTCAGTATAAGTTCTGGCATTGTTTACCCATTAGTGAGCTCGACAGTGGTATAGCAGTAACACAATGCTTTGTGAGGTCGACCCACATGGAAGGTTCCAGGTTTGTACGGGGAAACCTCCCTGAACATGCCAGATGAGTGGCCATGCACTGGGGCTGGCTGAAGCTGGGAATGGAACTCAGTGTGAGGACGCTGTTGGGGATGTTTGTCTCTATCTCTCTCTCTCCCTCCCTCTCTCACTCTTGCAGAAGGAAACAAACTTTAAGTAAAAGTCAATTATCAATTATTTTTGAAACTAGAGATTAATGGTTGATGGGAAACTGAACTTTTGTATGGTACTAAAGTGAACATACAAAAATTACTTTTTGCTTGCGTAGGTAAAAATAACTATAGAGTGGTTCCGAAGATACACAAGAAAAAAATTAAATCTATTGTCTTTTGTCGTTTTGGACAACTAGGAAAGCTTGATAAGAGGTGATAAAATAGCATATTAAAAAACTATTCGGGAACCAGCAGTTAGCGTAATGGCTATGTTGCTGGACTCCCACGTAGTCAACCGCGGTTCGCGTCCCGGACCCGGTGGCTTAGAACTCACGCCGGGCGCGTGTGCGTGCGTGCCCAAGATCCCGAGAGGAGAATGGAGGAGAAGGGATTGCAGCGTGACCATCCCCCCCTGGGGGGTGATTTCTCGCTTTCTGTCTCTATGTCTCTCTCTGTCTGTCTGGCGAGCGCACGCGCCCTATAGCGAAAATCTCTCCAAAAAAAAAAAAAAAACTATTCTAAGTGAGATACTATTTAGGTTATATAGGAAAATAGTCTCATTTTTAAAGCGCAAAGTATAAAAAGCAAAATAAAGACATTTCTGTTACAATTGAGAAGTCTGGGACCAATAGGTAGTGTGGTGGTTAAGGTGCTAGATCTCACATGGCCATCTGAGTGGTTCAAGTCCTAGACCTGGAAGCTTGAAAAATACATGGGATGTATGTGCATGTATGTCCAAATTCTTGAGAAGAGAATGGAGGAGAAGTAATCACAGCATAGCCATTTCCCCTGGGAGGTGATTTCCCACTTTCCTTCTCTGTCTCCTTCTCTCTTTCTCTCCCTCTCTCTCATGAGCACACGTGCCCTATGGCAAAAATATCAAAAATAAAAGTAGTATGTCACTATCTCACCATATCAAGCAGGGAAAAAACTGACCCCAAAGGACAAGGACAAGGCATAAGGAAGAATAAAGATAATGGAAAACTATGTATAAATCTCGACTTAGAACATAGTAAGAGAAATGTATAGAATAGTTTAATATGAGAAACATCAAAAAGAATGAAAATACAATAAATTGGGGGCGGGGGGTCAGTAGGCAGTGTGGTGGTCAGGGATGTTAGACTCCAACATGGCCAACCATGGTTTGAGTCCTGGACATAGTGGCTTGCTTTCTCGCTTTCCCTTTCCCTCTCTCTCTGGTCAAATTAAAAAAAAATAATAATAATAACAAATGGAATTAAATAAATTATTTTTTAAAATATGTATAACAAATTGGGGATATAAATTAAAATTAGGGATGAAAGGAGATATAAAGGCCTAGGGTCTTGCTACATAAAGTTTCTTCTGTGGAGTGTCGTCTTTGCCTGGAAGCTTATTGGGATGTTCTCTCCACACCGGCTCCAAACCTGTTGAATCAGAATCTGCAAGTCTAACAATCTTCCTGGGTGTTTCATGGAAATTAAAATGTTAAGTTATTGCTTTAAGGTCTGGAAGAGGGTAGAGATACTGTGCAATGTAAATCTCAAAGTAAATCATGCTTGTAGAAATGATTAATGTAACCAAAGCCAATTAATGAATTGAAAGGTATTTTATAGTTTTCAAACTAGAAGAGGGAGCAAAATGAAAGAATACCTAAAAAGGGAAGAAATGCAAGGAAAAACATAGACTGAGCAAAGCAAATGGAAAGCAGAGACATGATTGATGACTGGCAATGTAAAGTCAAATGTAATAATATAAACTGTAAACCTTTAAACATGTTCTTCAGAGCTATTCAGTGTTCATCATTGGTCCTAATCTGGAGTGGCACTATGGCTCCTGTGCAAATGGGGGAACTTAAGGAGTTTTCTTGGAAAGGTTTTTTTTTTTTTTTTTTTTTTTTTTGCTATAGGGCGCGTGTGCTCGCCAGACAGAGAGAAACATAGAGATAGAAAGTGAGAAATCACCCCCCAGTGGGGATGGTCATGCTGCAATCCTTTCTCTTCCATTATTTTCTCGGGATCTTGGGCATGCACGCAGATGTGCCTGGCGTGAGTTTTAAACCACTGGGTCCAGGATGCGAACCGCGGTCGACGACGTGGGAGTCCAGTGACATGCCGTTATGCTAACTGCTAGTTGCCAAGGAGTTTTCTTCAAAAGTGTATCCATTCGTTCTCTCCCTCTATCCCTAACGATTAATTTGAGTATAGAAACCAGGAGAAAAGCTTATGGTTGCTTTCTGAATTCTTTTGTCTCTCTCTTCTTGAAGTTTACTACAAATTGATACTGACCCTCTTCCTTTATTTCATAGCTGTGTTGTTTGGTTTAATTTTCTGGCATTTACTCATATTTTGGATAGTGTTTGTTGTTTTAGGAGGTAAGAAGTTAGATCTCTCATGGCTAACTGTGTGCACAGAATCCCAGGGCTTGAGAAACATTCTAGTTGCGTGTGCATGTGTACCCCAAATCCAGACAGGATAGAGAAAAAAGAATTGTGGGGTGAACACACCCGAGGGCAATGCTTTCTCTCTCTCATTCTCTAGTCTCTTTGTCTCTCTCTAGTGATCATGGCAGCCTTCTGGCAGATAAAAAAAAAAAAAACACACACACACAAAAACAAAACAAAAAAACCCCACAACGATCTTGGACTTAAAGGACCCATTTCCAGGACCAGTAGATGGCATAACGGTTATGTCGCTGGACTCCCACATAGGTGACTGTGGTTCGAGTCTTGAATTGGGTGGCTTAAAATTCACACTGGGCACATGTACGTGCATGCCCAAGATCCCAGGAAAAGAAGGGATTGTAGCATGGTCATCCCCCCCCCGGGGGGGGATTTCTCACTTTCTTACACTCTAGCAAGTGCACACACCTCATAGCAAAAATCTGTCTTTAAAACAAAACAAAATCCATTTCCAAGCTCACTTTCCTGGTTATTGCCAGGCCTCTGTTTCTCATGGGGCGTTGGACTGAGGGGTCACTATTCCTTCTCGTATGGGCCTTCTCAAGGTTGCTAACAAAGCATATTGTTTTCCCTGTGGTGAGTGATGAGAGAGAGGAGAGAGGTCAGGGGGAGTAAGGGACCACCATATTTGAAACCTAAACTCAGAAATTGACATATCATTTCTAGCATAGTCTCTGTGTTAGAACAAGCAATAAAGTCTTACATTTACTCAAGGGTAGAAGAATCCTGAAGAGAGTAGTAAAAGATTTGTGGACATCATTTTAAAAACGCAACAATGTATATGACGGGGTGTAACATAGGATGAGAACTGGATGGTTCTGGTTTTTTCCCACTGAGGATAAAAATAGAAGATGCAATTATTACAGTGTGACAATTATAAATCCACAAGTGTCAGATAATACCATTTTAATTTAAAGTTTCATAGACTAGTACATTTTCTAATTAGAAAAGATATGTGTTCATTACATTGAAAAAGCATAAGAAAATATCAATTATATACAACCCCGTATTTAAAAAAAATACAAATAAACACTCTTTATCTTTTGACCATTATGGAACCTTTTCTACTAAACATCTTTTTTTTTTTTTTTTCTTTTTGAGAGAGATTTTCACTATAGGGCGCGTGTGCTCGCCAGACAGACAGAGAGAGACAGAGAGACAGAAAGCGAGAAATCACCCCCCGGGGGGATGGTCACGCCGCAATCCCTTCTCCTCCATTCTCCTCTCGGGATCTTGGGCACGCAGGCACACGCGCCCGGCGTGAGTTTTAAGCCACCGGGTCCGGGACGTGAACCGCGGTTGACTACGTGGGAGTCCAGCGACATAGCCATTATGCTAACTGCTGGTTCCCTCTACTAAACATCTTTTATGTATACATATTTTATATGAGTATATGTTGGCAAGCCACCTTCTCCTAGTCCATACCCAAAGGTTTATGATTTTGCATGCTTTAACATCTGAACCTTCTTAGTCCCTGGAAGAGATGATGACATCTACTTAAACATACTTCTGAAAGAACTAAGAATTTGTTTGTTAATTTGCTTAATTTCCAATGGCATTCTTTGCTGTGTGAAAGATGAATAAATATAGTTTATTCATTTCATGGTTTGTGATTTGGGCTATCTCTAAAACTGAAATAAAATGGCAGATTTTCTTATTTTTTCACTGCAACTTGGGTTTAATTAAGACCTGTCAGAAAAGAGAATCAGGGAAAACAGCCAAAGATAATGCCTAGTCATCATCTATTACCATTAAGCTGATGGCGGTGTTAATCTTCTGGAGCAAGAGTAGCCTGGCAGTGACGGGAAGCCTCTCAGGCATTCTTTGCTTATTATTCTGATACTTCCAGCATCCATCTCCAGAAGGAAATATATCTATATATTTAAGATTCACTTTCTTCTTTTCATTAAAAGTGACTCCATTTAAAGGTTTGAAAGAAAATGATTTTATAGCAACTGCTATCAAAATCTACAAGTGCTTGAATAACAGTCATAGTGAAATATATAAATTGCCAACTTCTTCATATTGCTGTCATGGATCTATTACTGCATGTGTACTAGCACATAGAGGATGGTGTGCTTGCTTGTTTTTTTTTTTTTGATTATGAAAAGGACAAAATTATATCTATTTTATGAAGGCTAAAGAATGCTAGCAATTATATTGAACAGTTTTTAGCAGACATTTTAAATGTAAAATGAAGTTTAAGCCATTATTATAATGTTTTTGTCTCACATAACATGAGCAGAGATGACGGCTTTATGAAGTTCCCAGGACCCAGGTTCCCAATACTTTCCTTAATATGCAGCCTTCATTCTCTAATTTACCTCATGCTCACAGGATGGTTATTGAACTCCCACCATTAATATGATAGTTCAAATAGGAAGAAAAAACAAAAGTGAAAAGTGTAAGATCTTCTAACAGTTTCAGGGTTCTTAAAATGTTTTTTCCTCTGGGACCAGCAGTTAGCGTAATGGCTATGTCGCTGGACTCCCATGTAGTTGACCATGGTTCACATTCCAGACCCGGTGGCTTAAAATTCACGCCGGGTGCATGTGCGTGCGTGCCCAAGATCCCGAGAGGAGAATGGAGGAGAAGGGATTGCGGCATGGCTATCCCCCCAGTGGGGGGATTTCTCGCTTTCTGTCTCTCTGTCTCTCTCTGTCTGGCGAGCGCACGCGCCCTATAGCAAAAACTTCTCCCCCCAAAATATATATATATTTTTTTCCTCTAAGCTCACTCAGTAACTTCTCTCATATCATTGGCCATCTTCATAAGTAAGAGTCACTAGGAAGATGCTAATTTTTCTTGGATGAGTCTCCTGCTGTTTGCTGCTCTTTTCTTCCAAAAAGAATCAAGAAGCAAAGGATAGATATAATGAGGTTATAAGGATGGGACGAGATGATTTGGGGTCGATAAAGATTCTATTTTAAATAGTCAGGGGTCAGGAAGAGTAAATACTAAAGTCCTTAAAGTGCAACCATCTGTAAAAATGCTTGATAGTCAGGATGTCACATAAAACCTCACATTCACTCAAATATTTAAGTAAAGTGTAAATTATAAAAACGGGCTGGCAGGTGGCATGGTGTTGGACTCCCACATGGCGGACCATGGTTTGAATCCTGGATCTGGTGGCTTGATTTCTCACTTTCCCCCTCTGGCAAAATACAAAAAAATAATACAAAATAAACATTAAATTAAAAAATTTGTAAATTATAAAAACATTATAATAGCAATCCTCTTAAAAATGATACATTATAAATGAGAATTTAGCCACTGGATTATTTTAATCTGGTAATATTAAATTCTTCATATCCAAAGAAGTCCAAGCCAGTCAAATGATCCTGGCTAAGGAGTTGCTAACCACAGTCATCTCACTTTCAGTCTCCATTCTCTCAGAACTTAACGCAGATTTCTACAACTGATTCTGGAAAAAATACCAGTAGAGAGCACTTATTGAAGAGTAAGTGAAATCACAGTACTATTTTACACTTACAGAAAATTTCAAACTAAAAACAAAGAAAAAAACTATTATCTATGAAAAACACAGAACACTTCTGTGAGATGGGGAGGTATTAGTATCCTCATTCCTAGAAAGGGAAACAGTTCACTGTAGAGTAATTAAGTAATTTGCATACCACCATCAAATACACAAGTTCTCATGCCACACTCCCACCAGCCCTTCCAGCAGGGCCATGGGCATGTGTGCCCAGCCTGCACAGATCCCTGGGCCTGTGCTCTTCCATATGGAACCGACCGTGCCTGAGCAGTGGATTACAGCTGTACCGCTGGGCTGCCCTCAATGCCACCAGTCTTACAATAGGTAATCACACTCTCAGAATGCTAATCTCAGGACAAAGTCCAGCACCTAAATTCATGGCAGTAAAGAACAACATCATCATCATGAAAACTGAGGATCTCGGTTAAGAGAAAATCGAGCCCACGCTGCATCATGTCTGGGGCTACGGGAGAGCCAAATTCAACCTGTTGGAGTCATCCAGCAGTGTCAACAAATAGGTGTGTAAATGGTGGAAACTTGGAGTATTGGTGGTAGAGGTGGTAATACAACCCCAAACAGGAAATACGGATGATATCATGACCTGAGGTATTGAGGCATTTTCATTGTGTAAAATGGAAATCTCTGGAAAGAGATCCTCTTCACAGTCTAAATTTCATGTGGTAGAAAACATGACTGGGATTTGAACCAATTATTCGAGAAAACTGTTAATTAATTTTCCAGTGTGAATATGAGTGACCAGAAATAGTAACATTTTCCAACAGATCTGAAAGTTTAACATTTATAAGGCAACACTTAATGGTAGACTGTTTTAAGCACACAGATGACTTATTTGGGACTTCTTGTAGGCTGAAAACACACTCTTAACATCTGCTCTGTCTCACACTTAGAATTCAGCTATCCATCATTGTTTTGTTGTTCAGATAACAAACAAACTTAACGTAATCAGTCAGGAAAATGACTCATTGGTGTGGTGGCCACGAATCAGTCATAGACTGCCACTGTTAAAATGCAAACACAATACATGTTGATGCATAAGCAGGAGATAGAGTGCTTCATTATTTTGTTGGGCTGAGTTTTTTCAAGAATGGTCAACAAATGTTATAAACAATCTTGTAAAATACTTCACCATATTCTGTATGGGGGAACTTGGAAAGAGTATAGAGAAAACCACAACAATGATTCAAAGGGGTAATCAGGTTAATAAATGATTATAACATTGAAATATTTATTTTTAAGAAGATAATTTATAAGGTGACCAAAGAGCATATTTTCATGTAGATTATGTAATTGTGGACTTTAAGAAATTTTTTCCAGAAAGTGTGTGCAATCACCGCAGAAAGACATGGAAAGTGGAAAAATACCCCTGTAGGGAATAGTCATGCCATGATTCCTCATCCTCCATTTTTTCCTCTTCAAGGGATCTTCAACATGCATGTACATATGTTTGATTTGTTTTTGAAACTGCTAGGTCAAGGACTTGAACTGTGCAGTGGAACATATAGGATCCAGCTCCCTTAACCACTATGCCTCTGACTGGCCCAAATTATAGATTTTTACTATATATTTTAATCAGTGACAAAAGAGACATAATACTGGGACCAGCAGTTAGTGTAATGGCTATGTCGCTGGACTCCCATGTAGTCAACTGCAGTTCAAGTCCTGGACCAGGTGGCTTAAACTCACGCCAGGCATGTGTGCGTGCATGCCCAAGATCCAGAGAGGATAAAGGAGGAGAAGGGACTGTGGCACAGCCATTCTCCCTGGGGGGAGATTTCTTGCTTTCTGTCTCTCTGTCTCTGTCTTTCTGGTGAGCGCACACACCCTATTGCAAAAACCTCTCAAAAAAAAAAATAGTGACATATACAACAAGATATTTAAAAAATATTAATAGGTAGAAAATTAATTACAGTGTTATTAACTAATATATTTGCCAAGGGATATAGTTGGGAAATTTCCTTCCTTAGCTCACCTGTGAACAAGATGATGATTCAACAAAGAGCTTGTTGGGTGAATAATTAGATTTGCAATGTTAAAAGAACATATATTGGCTGGAATGTAGTAAGTAAACTGGGAACTGTATTGTAAATGACCGTGTGATCTAAGCTATGTGGTTTGGAAATTGTTCTGCAAGCAATGTAAAAAGTGGAAGATAATTTTAAATTAGAGAATGATATAGTTTCATTTTAAGACAGTGTATTCAGCAGAAACTCATGATATTTCAGTTTTATTAAATTTACAATAGTGAGGTGTGTGTTTACTATTTTTTTTCTGCACAAGACACTCTAACAAGGTCAAAAACAGTCTATAAAGCGTCAGGGAGAGATATAAGTAAGATTTTGTTCCTGCTTCAAAAGTTTGAGTTACTGTTGTACATAAGAAGGGTGAAAGTAGATAAAGATATATTTTTAGGATTGCTTATATTTTTAAATTCTAAGAGTATATACTTTTTTTCTTTTATTTCTTATTTTTTTTTACATTCAATCACTGCACATCTTTGCAGCATACAAAATGAATTTTCCCAGCATGAATATATTGTATATTAGTCCAGTCAAAGATATTAAAATACACATTATTGTCAACAGGTAATTTTCAATTTTGTGTTCATTAAATGTTTTGCTCCCCCCCTTGATTTCTTCCCTGCTACTCCCTCATTGCTCACCCTCCCTCTACACTGTCTTCTGTATCCCCAGTTGTTACACATGCTTTTACATCTTCCAGTCTTTCTGCCATAGAGTATAGACATTCCGTATATCTAAGTATATATATTAACTGGGGACATCTAATGCCTCTTTATAGTCTAACTTGCTTTCAGTATATGTTTTACGTGGGGACATGCGATGCCTCTTTTATAATCTGGCATGCTTCACTTAGCAGTAAATCTTCTCTCAAATGGCAGGTCTCATTGTTTCTTATGGCTGAGTAGTATTCCACAGTGTATATGTGCTACCCTTTTTTAATCCATTCATCTGTTCTTGGAAATTTGGGTTGATTCATGTCATAACAATTGTGTATAATGTGGCAATAAACGTGGATAGGCAAGCATTTTCCTGAGTGTATTCCTATCTTCTGGTAGATACTCAGGAGTGGAACTGCTGAATCATATAGTAGTTCTATTTGTAGGTCTTTGAGGAAGCTTCCTATTGTTCTCTATAGTGGCTATACTAATTTACATTCCCCCCAACAGTGTAGGAGAGTTCCCTTTTCACCATAACCTCTCCAGCATTTATCATTATTTATTTATTTTTTTGTCTTAGCCATTTTGACAGGGGTTAAGTATCTCATTATGATTTTTTTTAACATTTATTTTTGCACTTTCCCAGAAACATTTACTTTACGTATAAAAAATTTTTGCTCATACTTCATAGTTCTTGACAGTTAATAGACAACTTTCAAACTTTTAAGAAACTGAATATAAAGATAATTATCAAAATATTTGTTATAATTTTGTTTGTGACTCTATAACAGAGGCAGTATGGTTTTAAATATTTTTTAGAAAATATTTACATGTCAACTACTCAGGCTGTTGAAAAACACACAATTCACCCAGCACACAATACACACAGGAACCTTTTCAATTCAGCCCTGCCTACCAAGTATTCTGTGATATACCATCTGCTAGCAAAGATCAGTCTTTTTCTTCCTTTAAAGTCTTCCTCAAGATAAACCTCTGGTTGTGACTGCTCTTTTGCAATCTCTACTGATTACAATGCAGGACTGAAAAAGTCCAGGTTATTTTATGGTATGAATTATTTCATATAGCTTCTCTAATTCTCTCTGCCAGGCAGCACTGTTCATGGTGCCAGGCCATCTTTCCAAGAGCTTCCATTGGCTTATTTGAGATTTACCTTAGCTCCATAGTTTTCTAGTTTAATCTTCAGATATGAAATTCTAGTCAAAGCTCTATCCAATAACTAATATTTCTAATTTCTGATTCAAGGCAGCAGATAGTATTGAACTTATGCAAATAACCATTCTGCCACAAAATAAGAACACTTCCAGATATTTTCCATTTACAGAGGGGTCGGGAAGGGAGAAAAGTTTGTGCTTCCACTTAAAGAAGCAAACAAGAAGGAAAAACATTTTAACAAATTGCTAAACCTATCCATAGCTCGAAAGAAAGCAAAATCCTTAAATTGGGAAAACAAAGCATAGTAAAGAAAAAGACAGTAATGTTTCACTCAAAAGTCGTACATTTTTATTTCCCCAGCTTAATCTATTGTAAGTAATCTTTCTTCTGTTAAATTTTCAGTGTTATTGCAGTCCAATCTTTCCATTTAAATCCTAGAAGTTAACATTCAAGGTTTTTATTGATATTTCTTGTCCCTAGCATTAAGTTTTTCAGTTCTTGGTTGTTTTTTGTTTTCTTATTTGTGTATGCATGTCTTTAGTTTTCTTGGTAAAGCACTCCTTTTAGAACTTCTAGAACAGCTGGCCTTGTGCTGCTAAACTCTTTCAGGTTTTATTTATCTGAGAATGTTTTTAGCTTTTCCTTCCATGTGAAGAATAATCTTGCAGGGTATAGTATTCTTGGTTGAAACTGTTTTTTCAGTTAACACTTTGAGTATATTTTTCCATTCTTTCCTTGCTTGCATTGTTTCTGATGAGAGGTCTGCGGTTAGCCTGATTGGATAACCTTTATAAGTACCTGGCATTTCTCTCTTGCCAATTCTAGTTTCTTGTCTTTGTCTGTGAATTTAGCCAATCTGATCAAATTTATGTGCCTTGGAGAAGATCCTCTCAGGTTGATTCTACTGGGGGCCCTTTGTATTTCTTGAGTTTGGATATTTGAATGCCTCTCTAGATCTGGCAAGTTTTATTTCAGGATTTCATGGAATAGATAGTTTAGATAGTTTCTTTACCCTTTGGGATACCAATATTCTCATTTTTTTTCTGGTTATTTTCTCAGTTTTTTTTTTATTATTATTGCTTTTTCTTTCTGGTTTTTTTTTTTTTTTTTTTTTTTGAGAGGTTTTTGCCATAGGGCGCATGTGCTCGCCAGAAAGACAGAGAAAGAGACAGAAAGCAAGAAATCACCCCCCCCCCCAGGGGGATGGCCACGCCTCAATCCCTTCTCCTCCATTCTCCTCTTGGGGTCTTGGGCAAGCACGCACATGTGCCTGCCGTGAGTTTAAGCAACCGGGTCCAGGACTCGAACTGTGGTCTGCCACGTGGGAGTTCAGCAACATAGCCATTATACTAACTGCTGGTCCCTTGTTGCCTTTTCTTGGTCAGACGTTTTGCCTTCAACATCTGAGATTCGATCTTCTGCATGGATTAATCTGCTTTTAATACTTTCAAGAGAAGATTTGATTTTGTGTATTGCAGCCTTCATCTCTAATGGCTCCATTTGATTTTTCTGTGGCGTGTAGTTCCTCTTTCAGATTATGCAAGAACTTCGTCACCTCTTGGAACTCATTGTTCGTTTTCTCCTGCATCTTCTGGAGTTTATTGTCTCTCACCTCTTGCATCTTGTTTAGTTTTGTCACTATGAATATTCTGAACTCTCTATCAGACAGGTTCATGAGTTCCACTGTATGTGGATGGTGAAGGATTATTCTTTTCATTTATGGGAGAGAGATTTTCTTGGTTTCTCATATTTCTTGTGCCTTTGCAGTGGTTTCTGGTTATTCTGTGAAAAAATCTCTCCCCTAATTGTCTGAGTATTTTGGGAGTCTAAAAGATGAGGTTTAGAGCATAAATTTAGTCACCTTGGACCATGAACACACCAGGATACACCTCAGATTTAACATGGCTTCTCATCTGAGTGTTTTGGGAGTCTAGAAGATGAGATTTAGAGTATAACCTTAATTGCCTTGGTCCCTGAACACACCAGTAGACACCTCAGTATCTCATGATTTTGATTTGCATCTCCCTTATAATAAGGTATGTTGAGCATTTTTTCACGTGCTCTTTGGCTGTTTGTATGTCTTCCTTAGAAAGTTGTTTATTTAGCTCTTTTTACCATCTTTTAAATTTTTTTGTAAGCTCCTTGAGTTCCCTGTATATTTTGGTTATCAGTCTCTTATCTGAAAGAGTTTGCAAATATATTCTCTCATTCTGAGGGTTATTTCATCACTCTCATTGTTTCTTTTACTAGAGTATATGATTTTAAAGATACATAAAGTTAGTATATTCATGGGGTAGATGACCGGATCCCATATGGCTGACTACAGTTTGAGTCCTGGACCTAGAAGCTTGAAAACCATGCTTGGTGCCTGAACGTGTATGCCCAAAATCCCAAAAGGAGGGGGAAATTAAGAGGGGATTGCACTGTGACCATTTCCCATAAATGAGGGGAGTGATTTCTTTCTCTGTCATATCTCTCTCTCTCTCTGGTGAGAGCACATGCCTTCTGGCAAAAATTAAAACAAAGTTAGTATATCTATGGGACGTTCAACTGGAAACTACTGGTTGTAACAGTGCTAAAACATTTATTAATTGTTAAATATTTGCTATCATTTGATGAAGGTCTATCTTTTGACTTCACAAAAATCTTTTTCTTCTCTGGGTTCTTGCTAAATAATTGAATCAGACCAGGTTTATTATTTAAATTGCCAACTTCAAAGAGCCTCGGAAAGTCTGCCTTTTAAATTTAAGGAGTCTCCCCCACTCATAATCAATTATAGTTAACTTAGACACAAACTTAGTGTTTTGGTCAGACATAAGCTTAGATTTCTACAAGACACCAGATTCCATATGGGCCAAAAGAATCCTATCCCTGCTGGTAGGATTATTGAAGTTAAATACAACAGGTGTGTATTGACTCATCCAAACATTTATCCAAGCTTGCCATTTGAAATAAGAAGGAAGGCATACAATCTTTTTCGAAAGACTTACAGCAAAAGGACTCATCTATTTCAGTAAACCTCTAATATTTCAACAAATCTTTTAAGATACCATCAGATATCTGTTCACAAGCCTGGGATTATAAACATAATTGGTCATCAGAAATGTCATATATTTTTCTGGGTTTCCATGCAAAAATGCATCATGACTTTTCTGATGGCCTAATGCTTATAGTCTGCTTTCCTGTAGTACTAAATATAAATAATAGTCTTTATTCAAGCTTATCTGAAAACCATTTTATAGCTTTTAAACTGAGGTTCTGTTTCTTTGAAGTCTGTTTTCATTTGGACAGTTAATACATGTTCACCCATACTTTGGGAAAATCAAGTATACAGGGGTTGTCATCCCCTAGGGATTTGACAAGGGTCTGTCTTTTCATAGGTTGTAAATCAGTATTTCAAGGACCTCAAGTTCTCCAAAAATTCTATCACATCCGATTTGTGGATTACCTATTATAAAATTTTGAAAATAAAGCAAGCTCAAAATCTACCTTCCCTTGAAAAGAATAGTGTTAAGAAAAAAATTAAAAACTATAGTCTGTCATCTTATTTTGAGGCATGTATGGCATGCCTTGGGGAACTGAGTCTCTTAAATTATGGGGGACCAATAGATAGCATAATGGTAATGTTGCTAGACTCTCACATAGTCGACCATAGTTCAAGTTCTGAACCTGGTAGTTTAAAAAACTCACACCAAGTGAGAGTGTGTGTGTGTGTGTGTGTGTATGTGTGTGTGTGTGTGTGTGTGCCCAAGATCCTGAGAGGAGAATGGAGAAGTGATTGTGGCCTGACCATCCACCCTGGGGGATAATTTCTCGCTTTCTGTCATGTTTTGTCTGGTGAGTGCACATGCCCTACAGCAAAAATCTCTCTTAAAAAAAATTATGGAAAGTTTCCCTGGGCAGATAACTAAAAGACAGCTTTGAAGAATTTTGGTTTCTGCCAACTTTTTAAAGATATTGAGGCCCCACCTTCTCTGAAATCACTTTATCTGCTTATGCTCACGTGAGAATGTATTTTGCAAACTCAAGTTAGCTCTAACAACTTCCTTTTCTAAGTTTGCTTAACTCCATAGCTTTTCTGTATTATGTATCATCTTTTCAAGCTGATAGCTAACATCTCTAGATTCATAATCAAGGCTAACTCATCTTCTTTTTTTAAAAAATGATTTTATTTTAACTTTATTTTTATTTGACCAGAGGGAGTGGGGGAAGAGAGAAAGAGAAAGAGAGAAAGGAAGCCACCAAGTCCAGGACTCGAACCATTGTCAACCATATGGATAACCACCACACCACCTGCTTGCCCTAACCCATCTTTTTTAAGGTTATGGAAGCTACTGCAAAATACACGAAGGCTTCTGTTTATAATTTTGGTCATCCATTATTCTAATAATCTTCTAAGTGAATAAACATTGCTGCTTACTGAAAAATACTAAATTCATCACAAGAGGGTTTACATTCCACACGATAGTCTCCACATATAATTAGTCATCAAATGGCACATAAATATCACCCCTTTCCTGTTGCCATAAGAGAAAAATTAGTTTAGCTTAGAATTGTCCATCCCTTATGTACACTTACTAGAAATACCTTAGGTAAATCCAGACTTGAATCTGTTTATTCATGGATCATATTAAAGATAAATAAGCCTACCTATTAAATATTTCACTTTACCCTCCAAGTATAATCCCATGATAAATTTTGACCTCTGAGGAAAAAAGTCAATTGTCTTCAGTAGAAGTTGCCAATGAGGTAGAGAAAGTAAGTTAATTTATAAACAGATGGAGATGTTGAGCAATTTGGAATCAGTGAGTCATCTTAGTCCTAGAAGGAACTCTAAAACCTTGTATAAATCAAGAAACTTCTAGATACCTTAATGATGTAAAGGAAGTACCTATTAAAAATACTTAAGATTCTAGAGGCTAAGAGAGAGAAAGACATCCTGGCTCATTATTGTACCAACAGGTCATCCTAACAAATGATCTTAGGACAACACACCAAGCCAAATCTTCAGTATAGTTTAAAGAAACCATTATGGAAAGCCACAGTTTAGTATCAACACCAGAGGAAAGGATGCTGGAAATGATCTGGATATAAACCATATTAAAATAATCCATGACATTCTTAGGATGGTTGTGTGATAGATATAGGACGTCACATGGAACATTGCTAAGATTAGGCACTGTGTCTTTCTACCATGGCAGGGACAGATTGGCCACTGTTCTAATGCAATACTGGTAGGTAAATTTTAAAATTATGTAGTTCATCATTTGTGTATGCCTCCGTTGCCAATGGTGCTAAAATTTTTACTAAATTATCTTTACTAAAATGTGCGTGCGTGCCCAAGATCCGGAGAAGAAAATGGAGAAGGGATTGTGGTGTGGCCATCGCCCCTGGGGGGTGATTTCTCACTTTCTGTCTCTCTCTTTTTGGCGAGTGCACGTACTCTATCTCAAAACATTTTCTTAGTAAAACTGTGAATTTGGGGCATAGACAGAAGTTGAAATTGGAGGGTCTTTGTATAATACATACCTTCAAACGACCTCCTTACTGCTACCCACTGCACACGTTTATTTCTGGTTCTTATCTGCTTAATTTTAGAATAGGCTGATTCCTTTCCCTGTTGAAAAACTATGTCTCTGATAATGTAGAAATGCTGCTTGGGAAACATTCACCTGATATTTGTTGTTGTTGTTTTTAAAGAATTATTTAACTTTATTTACTTTAATTTGACTGGGGGTGGAGAGAAAAAGAGAGAGAGAGGAAGTGAGAAAGCTAAGCAACCAGGTCTAGGACTTGAACCATGGTAGGCCATGTGGGAGTCTAGTCCCCTTAGCTACCATGCCACCTGCCAACCCCCAACATTCACCTGATTTTTGAAGTTACTGTCATTAAGAAACTCTATAAAGCATGAGTGCAATAGGTGGCATGGTGAAGGTGCTGGACTCCCACATGGCTGACCACAATCTGAGTTCTGGACCCAGTGGCTTGAAAATCATGCCAGACATGTGCACATGCACGCCCAAAATTCCAAGAGGAGAATGGAGAAGGGGCGGCAGTGTGATCTTTCTCCCCTGGGGGAAGGTGATTTCACACTTTCCCCTCTCTGTCTCTCTCTCTAGTGAGAGTACACACCCTACGGCAAAAGCCTGGGGGAAAAGGAAACTTTCTAAAGCACTATCTATCACTTACTCAGATACTCTACTACCTATGCCTAAGATTGGAAAACAAATGTAATCTGCCCACCATTGTTGTACATGAAGTTTTATTAGAACATATACTTACTTCATATTGTCTATAGTCAATTTATGCTATAGAAGCAGTGCTGAATAATTAGAAAAGAGACCACAGGGTCCACAAGCTTAAAATATTTATTATCTGACTACTGATAGAAAACGTTTGCTGATCCTTGGTCTATATTACCTAAATCTTCAGGTGAGTAGAATTCTCATATGAAATTGAGCCAAAATTTCCAAAATGCTAGAACTTCCCAAGCCCAAGGTCATGTCTGCAGCTAGAATTACGAAAAGTTCAACTTATTTGGCTCTATATATATTAAATAAAGGCTAATTTATAAATCCAGTAATAACATTTATAATCTTTGTTATAAGCAAACATGGTCAAATAATGCAAGGGATTCTGCATTTTTGTTCTTTATATTTCCATTTTCTTTGTTGACTTTTGTCTCTGTTAATATTCCTAGTTCTTTAAGATACAGGGGCCAGCAGGTGGCATGGTGATTAAAGACACTGGACTCCCACATGGTCAGACAGGGGAGACCCAGACCTGGTGGCTTGCTTTCTCACTTTGCTCCTCTTCTCTCTCTCTCTCTCTGTCCCTCTCTGGTCAAATTAAAATACTCTTATGATTGCTTTTGCTATATCCCATATGTCTTTATATGCTGTATTTACATAGCTCATTTGATTCTGTGTATCCTCATATTTTTTTTGTCTCATTGCTTTTCAGAAACATGTTAACTTTCACATATTTGTGTATTTTCTAAGATTTCTCCCATTGTTGAATTCTAATTTCATGCCATTATGATCTAAAAAGATAGTTGATATGGTAACAATCCCCAAATGAAAGACTTGCTTTGGGTTTAATATGTGATCTATCCTAGAGGATATTCCATATGTGTTTAAGAAGAAGTATATTCTGTTGCTTTTAGATGGAATATTCTGTATAGGTCTGTTATATCCCCTTGATCTAAAATGAAGATCAAATACATACTTCCTTACTGATTTTATAACTATTAATAGATGATCTATCATTTGTCAAAAGTAGGATACTGAGGCCTCTGCTGTGGTGGTATCAGAGTCTATTTCTTCAGATTATTAAATACCTACATTATGATATGAGGTACTCCAATTTTGGATGCATATATATTTATAATTGCTGTCCTCTTGGTGAATTAAATCTTTTATCATTATGTTATGACCTCCATTGTCTCTCTTCAAAATTTGTGACTCAGTTCGTTTCATCTAAGCACGACTACTCCCTGTACTGTTTCTGTTTTCATATAATATCTTCTATCTCTTTATTCAATATGTGACCTTAATGCCAGTCTCCTGAAAGTAGCATATGGTTGCATCTTGTTTTTTTGTCCACGTCGCTAGTGTAAGTTGGATAATTTAATCTATTTATGTTTAGCTTATTATTGATAGTTAAGGACTTGCTACTACCATTTTGGAAGTTGCTTTATAATTATTTTGTAGGTCTATTGTTTCTTCCTCTGTGTCTGTCTTCCTATGTGACTTTATGGTATTCTATGGTGGTATGCTTTTGACTCCTTTTTAAAGAATATTTTGTACAAGTGTATGGTTTTTGCTTAGTGGTTACCATGAGGCTTACATTAAACAATTTATCACTAGAGGAGGATCCTTCAAGCTGATAACTTATTCACATGCAAAAACTCTTCAGTGTTCAGTCTTCTCTCCCTGCCTTTACAATTTTAATTTAAGTTTACATTTTTAAATAATTCCTATTTCTTATCCATTTATTTTAGCTATAGCTGTTTTTAAGTTTTCTTTTAACCCTTATATTAGGAATAAAACTGCTTCATCTTGTTTTTTTGTCCACGTCGCTAGTGTAAGTTGGATAATTTAATCTATTTATGTTTAGCTTATTATTGATAGTTAAGGACTTGCTACTACCATTTTGGAAGTTGCTTTATAATTATTTTGTAGGTCTATTGTTTCTTCCTCTGTGTCTGTCTTCCTATGTGACTTTATGGTATTCTATGGTGGTATGCTTTTGACTCCTTTTTAAAGAATATTTTGTACAAGTGTATGGTTTTTGCTTAGTGGTTACCATGAGGCTTACATTAAACAATTTATCACTAGAGGAGGATCCTTCAAGCTGATAACTTATTCACATGCAAAAACTCTTCAGTGTTCAGTCTTCTCTCCCTGCCTTTACAATTTTAATTTAAGTTTACATTTTTAAATAATTCCTATTTCTTATCCATTTATTTTAGCTATAGCTGTTTTTAAGTTTTCTTTTAACCCTTATATTAGGAATAAAACTGCTTTACACCCCATTCTTACAGTATTAGAAAATTCTGAGTATGACCAAATACTACTTATACTATTGAGTTTTTTACTTTCATATTTCTTTTCTTTTTTCCCAAGAGAGATTTTTGCTATAGGGCTTGTATGCTCACTGGAGAAACAAAGCAAAAATTACCCCCCCAATAGAAATGGCCACACTGCAATCCCCTCTCCTCCATTCTCCTCTTGAGATTTTGGGCAAGCATGTGTTCTTGAGTTTTAAGCTACTGGGTCTAGGACTCAACCACAGTTGATCATATCAGAGTCCAGTGATGTAATGTTTACACCATCTGCTGGTCCCAGTTTCCTATATTTTTGTTGTTGATTAGTCTTTCAACAAGAATTCTCTAGCAATTTCTATAAGGCACAGGCCTAATGGTGATGAACTTCCTTAGCTTTTGTTTTTCTGAGAAAGTTTTATTTCTTCTTAATTTCTAAGACATATTTACCAGATAATGTATTTTGGGTGATTGTTTTGTTTTTATTTTTTTTTTCCTTCAACACCGTGAATTTATCATCCCCTTCTCTCCTTGCCTGTAAGGTTGCTGCTGAGAAACCCAATGAAACTCACACTGAGGACCCTTGAATGTGATGTTTCTTATCTGTTTGCTGCTTCAGTATTTAAACTTTTTTTGGTCTTTTCTTTTTCTTCTTTAATTTCTGAGAGGGTGTATGTGCTTAACAGAGAGAGAGAGGAAAAAAAAAAGGGTGAAACTACCACACACCCATAAGGACTGGTAATAGTACAATCCCTTCTTTTCCCTTTCTACCAGCTTTCAGGGTTTGGGGCACAGGTACATATGTGTCTCATGCACTTTTTTTTAAAATTTAATTTAATTAATTTATTTTTTTAGAGGTTTTTGCTACAGGGCACGTGCGCTCACCAGAGAGACAGAGAGACAGAAAGTGAGAAATCACCCCCCAGGGGGGATGACCACGCTTCAATCCCTTCTCCTCCGTTTTCCTCTCGGGATCCTGGGCACGCACACACACGTGCCTGCAGTAGTTTAAGCCACCAGGTCCAGGACTTGAACCGTGGTCGACTACACTACAGTTCAGTGACATAGCCATTACACTAACTGCTGGTCCCCCTCATACACTTTTCAAGCCACCAGGTCATGGAATCTTTTTTTTTTTTTTTGGAGAGGTTTTGCTATAGGGTGCGTGGGCTCACCAGACAGACGGAGAGAGACAGAGAGACAGAAAGCAAGAAATCACCCCTCAGAAGGGATGGCCACGCCACAATCCCTTCTCCTCCATTCTCCTCTCGGGATCTTCGGCATGCACGCTCACGTGCCTGGCGTGAGTGTAAGCCACCGGGTCTGGGACTTGAACTGCAGTTGACTATGTGGGAGTCCAGCGACATAGCCATTACACTAACTGCTGGTCCCATGTCATGGAATCTTAACTGGCCATGTGGGATTCCTGTGTATCTTAACTACCAGGGTAAGGAGCAGGCCTGCTTTTGATTTTTGATAATTTGATTGTGATGTATCTTGATCAAGTTCTCTTTGGGTTGAATTTGATTGAAGACTTTTGGTCATCTTGTATCCAGATGTGTCTTATTTCTTCATATTCAGGAAATTCTTGTCCCATATTTTTACAAATGTATTTTCTATAACATTTTATGTCTCTTTTTAAACTTTTATTATGGTTAGTTTGTTTGATATTGTCTCATAATTTTTTTAGGCTGCCTTTATTTTTAAATTTATTTTTTCCTCATTTGATAGAATAATCTTTCTTTGAGCTCACTGAGTTTTGTGCTTGATCAGGTTTACTGTTGAAATTTCCTATTAAACTTTTCAATTATTGTATTCTTTATCTCTAGGATTTCGAATGATTTTGTTCGTAATTATTTGTCAAATTTCTCATTTTGCTCAAGATTTTCTAAATTTTATTTAATTTCCTATATATTTTTTTCAAGTTTTCTGAACCACTTTAATAGGATTATTTTGAATTCTTTATCAATCATTTCATAGATCTCCATTTCTTCTGGGTTAATTACAGAAGTTCTATTAGTTTTTCCTGGTGGTATCATATTTCTTTACTATTTTACAATCATTGTGTCCTTATGCTGATGCCTGTGTACTTCAGGTTATCTTATCTAGCCTTTGCAGATGTCCTTTGATGTTGATAAATGTTAAGTGTTTAATGTAATCTGGGATTCTGGTTGTGTTGGCTGGGAGCAACCTTGTACAGCTTGTTAGCTTCTCAAGGGTTGGGTTGGGTTACAATCAGTGCTCTGAAGTTGAATGGCAAATCCTTAGCTCCATGGCCCAATGGACTATTGACTGTGTTCTGCTGCCAGGCTTAGCTACTGGCTGAGCTCTTCAAGTTTTTAATTGGACAAGTATGAAGTTTGTATTTCTTGGATGGGTAGTACTATTGCTTGGCATCTGTAGTTGGACAGACCTAAGTAAGGTCTCAGGGGCTACCGCTCAACCACATGGGATGGTTGAGCCATGCCCTATGGATATATGTGTATTTAGACTTGCTTCCTAGCCTAGAGTAGTCGTAAACAAACACTGAGGCCAGTGAAGTCACTATTCAGTAGCTGGTTTTGGGCAGGGTCAGATGCTCTTCCAACAGCTAATGGTTTATTTTTAGTTGTCTCCCAGCCTGAGGAAAATTTAAAAGGAGCATAAAGGCTGAATGTATAAGCTGGCTGGGGGCTTGAGCCTTGTAGGCTTGTGGACCATGCTTCCCAAAGCATACTGCTATTGCCTAGTCTCTCTGGTATTGTGCCTCTTTAGACTGGAACACAGAGCAATATCCAAGAGACATGTGCTAGTCTCTACAAGCCCTACCTCATTCATTAATTTTTATCAGATGCCAGGAGATCTAGCTCTGCTAATACTTCCAATGATCCCTGTGGAATGAGACAAGTGAGCATCCTGTGAAGAGTTCTAGAATATTGGGGACAGGAAATACCAACTTCTAACTCACTTTTTCCACTGCAGAAACCATCGGTTAACAGAAACCCTCTGTAGGTGGCACTATGTTAGCATGGGAGATGGGGTTGGTACGGTCAAAAAGAACCATTCTTTTTCCTTTATGTATGTGACTTTTCTCAGTTCTGTAGTCCAAGAATGAATCTTAGCATCACTGCTGAATTCTAGGATATTTACCAAAGAGTTCTTGCCTGGACAGTTGGATTTCTGTGGGAGGGAGAGTGGAGTCAGAGAGGTCGTTTTCAAGTCATCTTGCAGACATAACTCTAATTTTTAAAATGTATTATTTGTTATTCTTTTTGCTAATTCTTGGATTTAATGTTTTTCTTACATACATACATCAGAGATAGTGTGGGTTTGGATCCAAAGCACTGCAGTAAAGTGAATATTGCAATAAAACAAAGCACACATTTTTTTTTTTTTTGGTTTCCCAGTGTATATGAAAGATAAGTTTATACTATAGTCTATTCACAGTAATGTAGCATTATGTCTGACAAAACAATATAAACATCTTAATTAAGAATACTTTATTGCCAAAAATGCTAATAATCATCCTTCAGTGAGTCAATATTTTGCCGTGAGGGTTTTGCCTTAATGTTGATGGCTGCTGACCGATCAGGTTAGTGGCTTCTGAAGGTTACAGTGGCTGTGGTAATTTCTTAAAATAAGGCAACAGTGAAATTTGCTGCACTGATTAACTCTTCCTCTCACAAAATATTTCTCTGTAGCACGAGACACAGCATTTTACTCAGAGTAGATTTTTTTTGTAAATTGGAGTCAGTCGTCTTAAACCCTGAAGCTGCTTTATCAACTAAGTTTATGTAATATTCTAAATTCATCATTGTCATCTCAACAATGTTCATAGCATTTTCACCAGAGTAGATTCCATTTCAAGAAACTACATTCTTTGCTCATCCATAAGATGCAAATCCACATCTGTTAAAGCTTTATTGAGATTGCAGCAATTCCATCACATCTTTAAGCTCCACTTTTAATTCTAGTTCTCTTACTATTTCTACTACATCTGCAGTTACTTTCTCCACAAAGCCATCCATGAAGGCTTGAGTAAACTGTTATCCTGATTTCGGATAATGTTAATATTTTGACCTATTCTTATGAAACATGAATGTTCTTAATGGCATTCAGCAAAGTTTTTTTTCCCTAGAATATTTCCCATTTATTTTGGCCAAATGCATCACAGAAAGTACTATGAATGGTCAATATTGGTTTGTAAAGTATATATTTTTGTTTCTTTATTATTTTTTATTTCTTGTTTGTACATTCAATCATGTTATTTAGCTTACAAAGTGAATATTCCACCATGTGTACATTTCTCTCTAGTCCAGTTGATAATACTATAAGATGATCTTCAAGAGATAATATCACATTTCTTTGTCCCTTTAATGTTTTGCCTCTCTATTTTTCTTCTAAATTTCCTTCCTCAGACTCTACTCTTTCACATACATTGTATCTGGTATTCACAACCATTTATTGTGTTTCTATATCCTTTAGTAATCAGTTTGAGTCATAGAGTGCAGACACTCGATATGTATTAAGTGGGGACATATGATGACTCTCCTTCTTTATTTCTTTAAATATGCTACAAGGCACATTTACTCACCAGAGAAAGAAATAGAGGGAAAGTAGAAAAGCAGCCCTGGGGGCGTGACCATGCCATAGTCCCTTCTCCTCCATTCTATTGGAATTTGGAGCATGCATACACACATACCCTATGTGTTTTCCAGGCCAACAGCCCAGGATTCGAACTGCACAGTTCGACTGTGATATCCAGCCACCTTAACCACCATGCCACTTGGATGGCCCCCCAAATAGTATTTTTTTATATAATAAGGCTGTAAAAGGCATTCCAACTGGGAAAGACGAGCTAAAGTCATCTCTGTTTGCAGTTGGCATGACTGTATACCTAGAAGATCCAACATTATCCATGAAAAAAACCCTTGAAGTAATAAGCACATAAAGTAAAGTGGCAGGATACAAAATTAACCTACAAAAATCTATAGCATTTTGGGATCAGCAGTTGGTGTAATGACTATGTGGCTGGACTCCCATGTATTTGATTGCGGTTGAGTCCTGGACCCGGTGGCTTAAACTTACACTGGGCCCATGTGCATCTGTGCTCAAGATCCAGAGAGGAGAACGGAGAAGGGATTGCGGTGTGGCCATCCCCCCTTGGGGGGTAATTTCTCGCTTTTTTCTCTGTTCACTCTCTATCTTTCTGGCAAGCATATATGCCCTATAGCAAAAACCTCTACAAGAAAAAAAAAATCTAGCATTTCAAGTTACAAACAACAAGAAGAAAGAGACGGAACTAAAGAAAGTAATCCCATTTATCATAGCCACAAGAAGTATAAAATACCCAGGAATAAAACTAACCAAGGAAGTCGAAGATCTCTATAAGGAAAACTATGAAAACCTTAAAAAGAATATTGAAAAGGACACACAAAATGTGAAAGGACATCTCATGTTCCTGAATTGACAGAATTAATATAATCAAAATAGCAATCCTACCCTAATTAATCTACATATTTAATGCAATCCCTATCAAATTAGAAGAGACATTTTTCACAGATCTAGAAAAGACAATCATCAAATTTGTCTGGAATCATAAAAGACCATGTACTGATAAAGCCATCCTGCCCAAGAAGAATGGAGTGGGTGGCATCTCACTCCTTGGCCCCAAAATATATTACAAAGCTGTGATAAGCAAAACAACATGGTATTGGCACAAATACAGACAAGAAGACCAAAGGAACAGAGTAGAGACCCCAGAAATAAACTCTAAAACATATAGCCAACTCATCTTTGACAAAGAGTACCAGTCAATCCAGTGAGAAAAGGAAAACTTCTTTAGCAGATGGTGCTGGAAAAACTGGATTTCTACCTGCAGAAAGATGAATCTGAACCCCTGTCACCATTAACAAAAATCAATTCAAAATGGATATAAGATCTAAACCTAAGACCGCAAACTATAAAACTACTTGTGGAAAACAGTGAGGAAACGCTGGGAGACATTGAGGTAGGCAAGGACTTCTTAAGCAAGACCTCCAAAGCACAGGCAATAATCTCCCAAATAGACAGGTGGTATTACATCAGATTAAGAAATTTCTGCAAAATGTCTGAAACTGCTTCTACTGGCAATATAAAATCTCAGGAACATCATTTCTTTTTCTTTTTCGGAGAGGTTTTCACTATAGGGTGCATGCGCTCACCAGACAGACAGAGAAAGAAAGCAAGAAATCACCCCCGGGGGGATGACCACGCTGCAATCCCTTCTCCTCTATTCTCTCTTGGGATCTTGGGCATGCACACACACGTGGCCGGTGTGAGTTTTAAGCCACCGGGTCCAGGACGCGAACCACAGTAGACTACATGGGAGTCCAGCGACATAGCCATTACGCGAACTGCTGGTCCCAGGAACATCATTTCCAAGGAAGTCATGGCTGAAGAGCAAAACCAGAACAATTACAGCCATGTTTTACTTATAATTCAGTACTATGAAATAAATTATTGATAGCTATAAAATCTTCAGTAATTCTTTTTCTTAAGAAAATAAATGATTGGTAAGTAAGCAAGTCTAATCTGAGGTTAAACCTCAAACAATCTTAGATTTACACGTGTATCAGAGATTTTAAAAAGATAGCATTCTAAAAAAAACTACCATAAGCTTTGAAATAGGAAGAGGTGAAAGTCAGACCCTGATCCCCTGGTACACCTAGTCCAGAATGATCAGTTCCAGGGATATTGGTCAGGGAAAATTGAATAATCATACTGCTGCAGAGTTGAAGATTTTCATTTCACTAATGGGAGGACCAGCTTTGAAAACTGGAGACTTGGGACCAGCAGTTAGCATAATGGCTATGTTGCTGGACTACCATGTAGCTGAACGCAATTCGAGTCCTGGACCCGATGGCTTAAACTCACGCCAGGTGCATGTGCGTGTGTGCCCAAGATCATGAGAGGAAGATAGAGGAGAAGGGATTGCAGCATGGCCATACCCCCTAGGGGGTGATTTCTTGCTTTCTGTCTCTCTCTTTTTCTGGTGAGCGCAGGCATCCTATAGCAAAAAAATCTCAAAAAAAAAAAATGGAGACTTTGCAATTCTAGAAACTGTAGTAAGACTGAGTATCATGGGCTAGGGCTGAAGCTTGGATTTCAAAAAAAACAAAGACTTCAACATCTCAAGGAAATAAAAAAGGATACATTCAGATTAACAAATGTACAGGTTTCTTTTGAGAGCCAAAGAACAATTTTCATGGAAAATAGATTTCAGTGACATGTAGAGTATGGCCAATGGTCCCAGAGACCTAAGGACAGAGGTCTGGTAGATGCAGTGATCTTTCTATAATAGACTTGAATACCATGTACTTTGAACTAGAGGTGTCTCTTTTTCTAACATTAATGCCAGTTAGGTGGTATTTACTCCATTGTTCCTTTGCTTGATATACTTTTTAATTCTACATGCTTTCATTATTTTATTTTGCTGAAATTTCTTCCTCAGACCTTTAGAGTATATGAGAAGATTACAAAAAGTACATGAAAAAATATAATTAAAGTGAGAGTTTATTTTGATGACAAAACATGTCTGAGATCCACGTGTAAGTTTCAAAAATATGCATTTCATGAACATTTTGATGACATATTAAATTTGTGAAGGCTAAGACAAAGGTTCATGATTTTCTGGAAATGCCAATAAGAGAAGAGCCAGGTAATCAGGGCAACAGTTCCAGTCTGGTTCAGTGCCCCCGGGAGATTGAGGAAATTGGTTCTAACTGGGAGTAGATATGTCATCTAGACTAACAGTGACCCCTTGAGACCAATAGATGGTGCAGTGGTTACGTCATTGGACTAACACAAAGTTGACCCCAGTTTGAGTCCCGAACCTGGTGGCTTAAAACTCACAGTGGACATGTGTGCGTGCGTGCGTGCCCAAAATCCCTAGAGGAAAATGGAGGAGAATGGATTGTGGCATGACCACTCCCCAAGAGGGTGATTTCTCACATTCTGTCTCTCTGTCTCTCTCTTTCTGGCAAGTACACATCTGGCAAGTACACATGCCTTATAGCAAAAATCTCTTAAAACAAACAAAGAAAAAACAGTAACTTCTCTTTCTGGATTCTTGTATGACTAAAACATTTAAATGAAACAGTAATGTTCTTCTATATCTATTTTTCTTTTTTTCACTTAATTATTCTTCCCTTTTTTCCCTTAATTACTCAGTTTTTATCTGAACACATAGAAGCTAAATAAAAAACTGTAATTTCCAGGGCCAGTAGATGGTTTAGTGGTTAAGGCTCCCATATGACCCACCACAGTTCAAGTCCCAAACCCAGTGGCTTGAAAGTCACACTGGGTATGTGTATGCATGCCCCAAATCCTAACACGTGTCCAAAATCCCAAAAGGAGAAGGAGAAAGGACTGCAGCATGGCCATTCCCCTCTGGGAGGTGATTTCTCAATTTCTCTCTCTCTCTCTCTGGCAAGCATAAGCATCTTATAGGAAAAAATCTCTCTAAAAAAGAAAAAGAAAAAAACCCTGTAATTTTTACCCTCTATTGCAGATAGAATTGGTCAATGAATAAGTGAACAGAAGTGTGTGATAATTTTAATATATTATTCCAATTATTGAAAATTTTCATTTCCCTTTTTTAAACAGTAGGTAAAGGAAAATGTTTGAGAAGCATTGGTTTAGTTAGTTCTATTTTAAAAGTCCAAGAAATTTTAATATTAAAACCTAGTACTTTAGCTGGGATAAACAGTTAATGTTGACGACTTTTTTTTAACTCAATCATTTTCTATTTCTATACTTAGTATATGTAGCTTCTTTTTGCTAAGGAGAATAAGCATATTCACTTATTGAACTGCTAAATCTAAGACAGTGTTTTGCATACATTTAAATCCATATTTAGGTTTGATAGCTTATATTACAATAATCTTATAAAAAAGAACCTAAAAAGGATATCCCATCAGGCCAACAGTGGACCTCTCCTCAGAAACAATGTGAGTGAGGAAAGAATGGGAAAATATATTCAAAATGTTAAGGGAAAAGCAATTTCAACTAGGAATACTGTACCCAGCAAGATTATCCTTCATATGGGAAAAAAAAGACAAGAACATTCTCAGATACACAAAACCTGAAAGAATTTACCAACACCCGATCAGATTTCCAAGAAGTTCTCAAGGGAGTGCTATACCAGGAAAATTATATATGCACACACAGAAATGAGAGTTCAAAAACTAAGAAAATGGACAACTTAATCATACAAACAGGTCTGGAGTTGAATATATCCCAGAATTTAACCGGGTAAATCAAACCACAAAGGAAGATAAAGTACCTGAAACTGAACTGGTGAAATAGAATTTCATGACTTTTGACTAAAACATTGCTGATTTTCTTCTAGGCTTTGTTTTCTCATTTTTAAAGATTTTTGTCCTGTCTTGAGCTGCCAATAGGTTCATGTACCTACTATTTGAACAGAATCATAACCTGTTTCCTGGCTTTAAGTTTTGACCAAAGTTCCTTAACATTTTCTTGATTTATTAAAGCTAAAACTGCTTTTCTTGAAATTAAAAAATATATTTAAAAATACCTATTTAAAGACCACAGTAAGCTATATAGCATCAGCTAGGTGCTAGCTCATATTCATCCTACTCAGTTTCATGCCTAAAGTCAAAAACTTATTCACAGATATGTATGTACCAGCTGAACTTGCTATTGAAAGTAGTTAGATTATTTAAGAAATTTTGTGAATCGATAAAATGTGGGGGGAAAAAAGGAATGGAAAACAGCTGTAGACACCTGAGATAGTGTGGACAGAGGGTGGGAAATGGCAGAGAGTGAGAAATAGGGGTAATATATATATATATACACACACACACACACACACACATATATACATATGAAACTAGACTTACAAAATTATTGATGATAACATATATAATTGAGCCACTATATAGTATATTCTGGATGGTAAATCACATTTTGTATGCTGTGACAATGCTCACAGGGAATGAATGTAAATTAATTAATTTTTTTAAAAATGTTTCAGAAGAAAATTACAGTGCATTTGTCACTAGATTCTAGCTTTGTCTATATTTTTAGTTTAAGGTATTTTGTGAATCAATGTGGAAAAAAATTAAAAAAAATAAAGTCAGCATTGAATAGTAAGCAAAGTATTGAAGAAAATTATATATATGTATATATATATGTGTGTGTAAAATTTTATATTCAAATAAAAAAAATTTACTTAAAATGGAAAGGGACTGTTTCCTCATATTTTCTCAAAGGAAAGTAAATCATCCAATTCAGAGAACATCAAATCTAGTAAAAATCTCCAATATCTAAAATCCATTGAAAATTAGTGTGTTACAATGTTACCTTTCAATGTTTTTTTTTTTTTGAGAGAATTTTGCTATTAGGGCATGCGTGCTTACTTGAAAGACTGAGAGAGACAGAGACAGAGAGAAATAAGAGAAATCACTCCCCCCAAGGGGAATAGCCATGCCACAATCCCTTCTCCATTCTCTTGTTGGGATTTTAGGTATGCACATATGCACAGCTGGTGTGAGGTTCAAGCCACCATGTCTGGGACTCAAACTGTAGTCAGACGTGGGAATCCAGCTACATAACTGCTATGCCATCTGTTAGTCCCAACTTTTGAACTTTTATATTAACTTTAGTATGACATAACAATGGCTAAGATTATAGAAATAGTAAAATATGTACATTGAATAAACAAAATTGATGCCTTATTTTATCAACTATAACAAAGAATTTTCTTTTTACTTGAAGTCTGATTTATTAAAGCTCCAAGTGACATTCTACGTTATCTTTCCACATACATCTTAGATTTAGTATTTGCAAATGTTTCCTATGATTTATTAATTCAGCCCATAGATCAAAGAAAACCTAAATTATAAAATTAAATCCATTAAACAAAATTGATGCCTTATTTTATCAACTATAACAAAGAATTTTCTTTTTACTTGAAGTCTGATTTATTAAAGCTCCAAGTGACATTCTACGTTATCTTTCCACATACATCTTAGATTTAGTATTTGCAAATGTTTCCTATGATTTATTAATTCAGCCCATAGATCAAAGAAAACCTAAATTATAAAATTAAATCCATTAATAACCTCAAAATACATGTATAATCATTCCGAATATATTTTTCTGAATAATTCTGCTGCAACTTTGCTCTCTAAATCTTTTCTTTAAGAAAAAGCATTCACTGTATATAACATGCAGAACTTTAGTCTCTTGGTTATATATCATATGTGAGGTTAGTTAAATTCCTGAAATGGTATATTGCCAACAAGCCTATGAAGTTAAAACTGTTACTCATTTTATAAAAGCTCAACATAGAGTATATATTTTGCCAAAATATGTCCCGCTAAACAAAGTTGAAATGTAAATTAATTCCAAACCAATTTTTAAAAGTCTGCATTAAGGGCCAGCCCATGGCATGGTGGTTAAGGCAGCTGGATTCCATATGGCCAACCGTGTGTTGAAATCTTGGACTGGTGGCTTGTGAAACATGCCAAACATGTGTGCATACATGTCTAAAGTTTCAATAGGAAGAAGAAATGGAGAGGGATTATGGTGTGACCATTTTCTATAGGGTGTGCTTCCTCACTTTTCTTTCTCTCTGTCTCCAGTGAGTGCACATGTCCTCTGCCAAATTAAAAAAAAAAAAATACACAACTCCAAAATAAAGAATTGTAATCTACGGTTGACAAAATGTGGGATTTAATTACATTAGCATGAATTTAATTTACATCTCGAAGTGGTTTAATTTTGGCATTATTAGGCAAAATATTTAGCTTTTCAAAGTTTAACATCTGAAAAATAAATCTCTCCTGACCTCATTAGGTTGTAGACAATATGAAGTGCAATAACAAATGTCAAATGCAGGCACTTGCACATACTAATAAGTAGTTAAAGGGTTTTTAGTGTTTATTTAACTAGTCCTCACTTTTTAAGTATCAGTTCAGTTTTTCCATTTAATACAATTTTTTCAAGGGGGAATATCAAAGACAAGACTCATTTTTAACTGAACTGAGGAAGTTCTATATTCATACATAAAGACCAATAGCTGAAAGCTATTCCATTTTCTGCTAAGTGTTAGGTCTTTATTCATAGTTTGCCACAACACTTGGCACTTGATAAGCAATTCACAAAGGGTTATTAAGTCTATTGTTTTAGTTTATGCAAAAGAAACAGAAAGAATAAACTATACAAGGGGGGGGTCTTTAAAATTTCACAAAAACTGTATATTATGACAAAGCTATCCACAAATCTTAAATGTTTTGTTTATTCTTCTATTTCTTCCATGAACAAGAGAGAGACAGCATTCCCAAAAGGGTCCCGACCCTACCATCCACTTCCAGCTACATCCAGCTCCAGGTCATGGGTGTAAATATGCCTTATGTACTCAGGGAAGTTTCTGGACTTAAATCCAGAACATTCTCACATGGGCCTGACTCACAGAATATTATTTTTTACAATTGAGTCACTGTCAGATCTAGATTTAAATATTATTTTTTGCATCAAAGTAAACTCATACTTAAATTTTAGTTTAGGTATTTTTATTTAAAACTTTTTTGGAGGGACCAGCAGTTGGCATAATGGCTATGTCGCTGAACTCCCATGTAGTTGACTGTGGTTTGAGTCCTAGACCCGGTGGCTTAAACTCACACCGGGCGTGTGTGCGTGTGTGCCCAAGATCCAAGAGGAGAATGGAGGAGAAGAAGTTGTGGCATGGCCATCCCTCCTGTGGAGTGATTTCTTGCTTTCTGTCTCTCTGTCTCTGTCTTTATGGTGATCGCATGTGCCTTATAGCAAAACCCTCTCCAAAAATATTTTTTTTCCTCTTTAAATATTTATTGTAATTTATAATGTACATATGATCATTATAAATAGTCCTTACAAGCATGTATACAATGTGTATTAAATCAAGGATATAAACATATTAACAATTTCAACATTTAACATTATAATATGTTGTGAACATTCAGAACTTGCTCCAGTGGTTACTCTGCATGTATGTCCTAAGTTGTCTTTGGCATTCTTTGTGGGGTACAGTTCTAAAGAAAAATATATTGATTAAAAATCAGACAACAAACAATCTCATATATTAACAAAAATAACCTTAACTTTAATTGCCTGTGAAAGGACAATTTGTTTTTATGTAGATGATTGTGGGAAATACATGTTTATAATCTGAAAAAAATCTGAGTATCTATCACTAGTCCATTTAGAGGTAAAACTCTACATAACAATAGTTCATTAGAAGAGACAAAGAAAAGAACACTTTCACTCACTTGTAAGACCATAGTACTGTACTGTGCATAAAGGAATAAGTCCACGAAGAAGCAAAGATAAATACAATTAGAAAAAGATGTTTAAACGTGAAGGCATGGTAAAGGCAACTGATTGATTGATTGATTGATATATATCAATCAATTGGCTTCAAAAAGTTCTTGATTTGAGTTTTTAATTTTATTTTTTATTGCAAAGAAAGATTCAGCTATAACATTTTGGACTTTCTATTATCTTGTTCTATACTATGAGTAATGGTTATAATACATAAATTGAAACCAGTGGAGACAACTATCAAATAATTGGTGGGTTTGTATTTAAACACACTGGTTTGTAAAATCGTTGAATTTACATTTAATCCTGACATTCAATAGTATTATCAATATGTGTAGACTTATCCTGTTTTTCCAGTTGTTTTGTATTCTCTTCTATTTGTCTTTTTAGTTTTCCTAGTATAGTAGTCCTTTAAATATTTCCTCAAGAGCTGGTTTCATATTGGTGAGTTCTTTCAGCATTTATTTATCTGGGAATGATTTGACTTCTCCATTTGGAGGATAAAATTGTTGGGTTTAGTACTCTTGGCTGAAAAACTCTTGCTTTTCTTTGAAAGTTTTAAATATGTTTTCCATTCTTTTCTTGCTTGCATTGTCTCAGCTGAGAGATCTGATATTAGTCTAATAGAGTAATCTTTATAAGTAACTTGGTATTTCTCTCTTGCCATTTTTAGAGCTGTATCTTTGCCTTTAATTTTTACCGATTGTCTGTGACATGCCTTGGAGAGGATCTTCTCACGTTATATCTATTTGGTGGCCTTTGTAGCTCCTAAATTGAGATGCCCACAGGCCTTTCTAAATTTGGAAAGTTTTCAGTCAATATAATATGAAAGATATTTTCTATGCCTTTACCTGTCTATTCACTTTCTAGAATACTATTATGCAGATATTTGGCTGTTTAATGGTGTCTAGGATTTCCCATATATTCTCACTTTTAATGGTTATTCTTTTCAGTTATTTGGACTAACTCAGGTTTTGTCTTCAAGGTCAGAAATTCATTTTTATTATTATTTATTCATTCAATTGTTATATGTCATTTAGCTTGAAAAGAGATGTTACCCAACGAAATATATGCTACACAACAGGTGAGTCTAGAATACTATACACAACATCACCAACAGGCTACAAACCATATCTGTGTCCCCAAAATATCTCCTCCATTTTTTCCCCAAATTCCCTTCCTGCATCTTTCCCCCTTCAACTCTTTCCAATTTGTCTCCAGTGTCCATATCAATTTTCAATACTTTTATGACCTCCACTATTTCAGTCTCTGCTATAGAGTGGTATACATTAAGTGGAGACATACAATGTCTCTGTTTCATAGCCTGACATGTTTCACTCAGCAATAAATCTTCCATGTTCATCCACTTTCTATCAAATGCCAGGGTGTTGTTTTTCCAGCACCATCTGCTAAAGACATTTACTTTTTCCTAGTGGATTGACTGGTACCCTTTATCAAAGATGAGTTGGCTATATATTTTGGAGTTTATTTCTGGGGTCTCTACTCTGCTTCATTGGTCCTCATGTATGTTTTTCTGTCAATACCATGCTTTGATTATCAAAGCTGTGTAATATATTTCAGGGTCAGGGAGTGAGATGCCACCTCCTCCATTCTTCTTGTACAGGATGGCATTGGCAATATATTGTCTTTTATGATTTCAGATAAATTCTATGATTGTGTTTTCTATATGTGTGAA
The DNA here is from genome assembly GCF_000334495.1 of Tupaia belangeri chinensis. Taxonomy (NCBI): domain Eukaryota; kingdom Metazoa; phylum Chordata; class Mammalia; order Scandentia; family Tupaiidae; genus Tupaia; species Tupaia belangeri. Next base: position 1,629,006 of record NW_006160054.1, on the reverse strand, counting down.
GAATGTCTTGTAATTTTATAGGAATTGCTTTAAATATGTAGATTAATTAAGGTAGGATTGCCATTTTGATTATATTAATTCTGCCAATCCAGGAACATGGGATGTCCTTCCACATTTGTGTGTCACACACAAACATATACATATATACATATACACATACATATAGACACACAAACATATACACATATATACATCTATATATGTATATATATATGTATGTGTGTGTGTATGTGTGTATAGACACACACATACATTAAATATTTTCATAGTTTTCTCTGCAGAGGACCTTCACTCCCTTGGTTAGTTTTATTCCTAGGTATCTTATGCTATTTGTGGCTATGATAAATGGAATTACTTTCTTATTCTTTCTGCTTATTGTTTGTATATAGAAATGCTATATAATTTTGTATCCTGCCACTTTATTGTATTATTTTATTACTTCAGGAAGTTTTTTCCATGGATACTGTTTTGTCTATGTATACAATCATCTCATCTGCAAAGAGATCATTTCAAC
>NW_006160054.1:1625179-1628402 GCF_000334495.1 Tupaia belangeri chinensis | reverse complement strand
GAAAGAGTGGGCAGCCTGGTCTTCTACCAGTTTTTAGTAGAAAAGCTTTTAGCTTTTCTCTATTCAGTATAATGTTAGCTACAGGTTTTTCATAGATGGATTTTATTGTGCTTAGAAATTATCCTTCTATGCCAATTTTACTGAGAGTCTTAATTTTGAAGGGATGTTGTGTTTTGTCAAATGCTTTTCTGCATCGATTGAAATGATCATATGGTTTTTAATTTTCTTTCTCTTAATATGGTGTATTACATTTATAGTTTTGCAAATGTTGAACCTTCTCGTATCCCTGGAATAAAGCCTACCTGGTCGTGGTGAATAATCTTTTTCACATGCTGTTGAATAAGGTTAGCAAGTATCTTGTTGAGAATTTTTGCATCTATATTCATCAGATACATAGGTCTGTAGTTTCATCTTTTGTTGTATTCTTATCCATTTTGGGAATGAGGGTGATTGGGACTTCCTAGAATGAATTCGGAAGGGTTCTCTCCTTTTGGATGTCTAGAAACAGTATGAATAGCAAAGTTTTGTAAAATTCAGCAGTGAAGTCATTGGGACTTGGACTTTTCTTTGGTGGGAGGTTTTTTTGTTACTGATTCAGTCTCATTGCTTGTCTATTCAGGCTTTCTATGTCCTCCTGAGTCAATCTTGATAGATTGTATGTGTCCAGGAATTTGTCCATTTCATCCAGGTTTTCTTCTTTGTAGGCATATAGTTGCTCATAGTATCCTCTAATGATGTTTTGTATTTCCATTATTTCTGTTATAATGTTGCCTGATTCATTGCAAATTTGATTTATCTAGTTCCTTTCTCTCTTCTTCTTAATTGGTCTAATTAATTGTGTCAATCTTATTTATCTTTTCAAAGAATCAGCTTTTGATCTCATTTTTTTTTCTGTGTAGTTTGTTTATTTTCTGTTTCATTTATTTCTGCTTGAATCTTTATTTCTTTTCTCCTGGAATTTTTTGGATTTTTTTTTTCCTAATTCCCTGAGACATCATGTTAAGTTGCCCTTTTGCCACCTTTCCATCTTGTGCACACCAATTGCTATGAATTCCCCTCTTATGACTGCTTTTGCAGTGTCCCATAAATTACTCCTTATCATTGTTTCCATGAATCTTTTGATTTCAGTCTTAGTCTCTTCAGTAGTCATGAAGTCATTCAGAGGTAGGTTATTTAGTTTCCAGGTACTTGTGTATTTTTGAGGGTTTTTCCTGAGATTAACATCAAGTTTCATTCCATCATGGTTGGAGAAGATGCTGGATATAGTTTCTTTGCCTTTGAATCTCTAAAGTCTGGTTTTGTGTCCTATCATGTGGTTAATCTTTGAGAAAGTACTATGTGAGCCTGACAAAAATGTATATTGTGTTTTGTTTTGGGGAGGAAATTTCTGTAGATGTCTGTCAAGTCCATCTTATTTATGATATCATTTAGGTTCTGAATCTCTTTGCTTAGTTTTTGTCTCATTGATTTGTCTAAAGGAGATAATGAGGTGTTGAGATCTCCAACAAGTAATGTGTTACAGACTACCTCTCCTTTTAGACCTAGCAGTCTTTCCTTTACATATTTGGATGTTCCTGAGTTGGGTGCATAGATATTTATAAGCATTATATTTTCTTGATGAATTAGCTCTTTTTCTACTATATAATGCCCTTCTTTGTCTCTTCTTATGGTTTTTGTCTTAAAGCCTGCTTTGTCTGAAGTCAATATAGTGACTCCCGCTCTTTTTTGGATTGCATTTGCATGGAATACTTTTATCCACCCATTCGCTTTTAATCTATGTATGCCTTTATCTATGAGATGAGTTTCTTGTAGGCAGCAGATGAACAATTCCTGATTTTTAATCCATTCAGCCAGTCTGTGTCTCTTGATCACAGAATTTAATCTATTAACATTCAATATCATTATCGATATTTCCAGACTTGTCCCTACCATTAAGTTGGCCATATTCTTGGTTATTTTTTCTTCTTTTATTCTTGTCTGTCTCTCTTCAGTTTTCTTTCTGAAATTCCTTTCAGAATTTCTTGAAGAACTGGTCTGGAGTTGGTATATTTCAGGATTTGTTTATCCAAGAATTTTTTAATCTTCTTTTCTCACATGTAGGGTAGCCTTGCCAGGTATAGTATTCTTGGCAGAAATTGTTTTTCATTTAACACTTCAAATATATTTACCCATTCTTTCTTTACATGCTTGTGATGTATCTGATGAGAGGTATGGTGTTAGCCTGGTGGGATAGCCTTTGTAAGTGACTTGACTTTTTTCTCTTGCCAATCTTAGTATCTTGTCTTTGTCTGTGGTTTTGGCCAATCTAGCTATGTTGTGCCATGGTGAGGATCTTCTTGGATTGATTCTATTTGGTGCTCTTTGTATTTCTTGGGTATGAATATTTAAGTGCCTCTCTAGACTTAGAAAGTTTTCTTCCAGGATTTAGTGAAATATATTATCAATCCCCTTATTAATTTCTTCACTTTCCTAGTTACCAATTATTTGGATGTTTGGGCATTTCATGGTATCTAGTATTTCTCGTATATTATCCTCAGTTTTCTTGACTGTTTTCTCAGTATTTTTGATAATTTTTTCTAGATCAGAGGTTTTGTCTTCTACTTCTGAGAATCAATCTTCTGCATAGTACCTGTTTTTAATATTTTTGAGGGAGGTTTTGATTTGCTGTATTAGAGCCTTAACATCTAACAATTCTTTTTTTTTTTAATTTGTTTTTATTTTTTAACATTAATATGCTATACATCATTACAGTATACAAAATGAATTTTTCATCCAAAATGCATCGTCTGTTGGCTCAATCAAGTACATCAACATATGTGTTATCAACAAACAATTTTCCATTTCTTATGTCTTGTATATTTTGAGTTTTTTCTCTTTTTTTGCCATCCTTGATTCCCTATCCCTAACCCTCTGCCCTGTCCAACCCTCCTCCCATTGTCTGTTATCCATGATTGCTTTCTATGCCTATCCCCCCCCATTTAATTGATTTGCTAATGAACTTAATTTGTCTAAATATTTGCAATAGCAAGCACAGCTGATATTTACATACACAAGAACTCATGTCTGACTTTAGGCATAAACCTCAGTGAGTAGAATGAACATACTATAAAATGATACCTAGCTGGGGCTATATAGCTTACTGTGGTCATCAAATACACAGTTTTTTCTTTAAATTTTGGTAACAGTTTTAGTATTTTTTTCTCTGAATTTTTTTTTTAATTTG
>NW_006160054.1:1595478-1623518 GCF_000334495.1 Tupaia belangeri chinensis | reverse complement strand
GATACAGAGACAGGAGACTTGTAAGTGGTATTCCTACCACACGAGTTTTGTATGCTGGAGGCCCAGTTATCAGTGGGACATCTTCCTTTTTCCCAAATGGCTAGATCGCAGGAGTCATGGAGCTGTCTGTCTCTTGAAGAAGGGCTGTTCTGGGAGGAGGAGAGGGGATTATTAACAAGATAATGACCTAGGAGGAGCCAAAAGGCCCTGTAAAATGCCTCACCTTAAAAAATTTGAAAAAGCAAAAAATTAAAAAAAAATAAAAAAGACAGAGAGAGAGAGAGAGAGAGAGGACAGAGACAGAGGTAGAGAGAGACAAAGAGTGATACAGAGACAGGAGACTTGTAAGTGGTCTTCCTACCACACGAGTTTTGTATGCTGGAGGCCCAGTTATCAGTGGGACATCTTCCTTGTTCCCAAATGGCTAGATCGCAGGAGTCATGGAGCTGTCTGTCTCTTGAAGAAGGGCTGTTCACACGAGTTTATTCTGCTTTATGCTCAGTTATCAGTGGGACCTCTTCATTTTTCGCAAACGGCTAGCTTTGTTATCATAAATATTCTAAATTCTTTTTCTGACATTTCTGTAATATCCTCTAATTTTTCCCTACTTGGAGACAAATTAGAGTATTCCCTTGAGGGAAATGTTTTACTTGCTTCTCTCATCCTTGAGGCCCTTCTCCGATTTTTCGTCATTTGATAATGTATTCACTTTTGGCTAATTTGTTGGAAAAGAAATCTCTAAATGTGAGCTTATGTGTTCTGCTTACTGTGAAATAATTCAGTGCTATTTTCTCCCTTCCACTCTGTCCTCCAATGTGGGAATCACAGGAGGAGTTTTGAAAATGCTTTTATGAAGGGGATTTTCACTCTTTTTACAACCAGTACAGTGAGGGACAAAAAATTCCCTAAAACTCACAATGTTCAGAAATTTAGCTGCTATGCACCTAGACTTCTCAAATAAGTGGGTAAGGGCTGAACAGTAAAATTAAAAAGTAAGATAGGAGGAAAAGAATGTAGGAAACAGAAATAGGAAGAAAAAGGAGAGAACTAGATCGAAAAGGAGAAAAAAATCACATTGGAGAAAATAAAATTTGGTTTAAAATGGAAAACTGTGGGGTGTGCTTACACACATCATGAAGGGGCTACTGAGGTAAAAATGGAGATGTTTGCAAGGATTCTGTCTTAGGTGAGGGAAGAAGAGAAAAAGAAGCAAAGAGAAAGGCACAAAGGGAACAGAAAGCTGTTTTTTAAAAAGATAAAAAGTTAGAAGGGACAGAATAGAACAAATGGGAGAGAGAGAGACTTTGCCTACCTGACTAGCGCTGGGTCTGGAAGTGGAGAAGTCCTTTGCTGGGGAGGTTTCATGGCCATGAAGCTGAACCCAGACGGGACAGAAGAGGCAAAGATAGAGATGCCTGGATGGATTCTATCCTGAGCAGCCCTAGGGGCTTAAGGTCTGTGCCAATTTCCCTCCTCTACTGTGGGTGGGAGATCCACAGTAAGAGTTTAGGGTTTAGGTATTCAGAGGAGAGTTTCTCTCTTTTTACTGCCATGGGAGTTATAGAGGAAGAAAGACTTCTTCGGAGTCTCATGTTTTCTGGTGTTCTTGTATATCCAAACCTAACTGCTCTCAATGTGGATGGAGGTTGCATATCATGTGGGTGGAAGAGCATCTTCTCCCCCACATTAGTCTGGGTGGGGGTCCTTGATAACTTGGGAGCTTGCCTGGGGCCTACCTGTTGGTCCTAGATGGGTGATGAGCAGAATGGCATTAGCACATGTGGGCCAACAGCTCCTACCTTCTTTCTCTGGGATTGTAGGGTCTCTCTGTTGCTCCCTTCTCTGAGATTGAAGGATCATCCATTGGTTCTTGAAGGCTGGAGAGCCTCTCCTCCCCTACAGCAGGCTGGATTGGGGGAAGCAGGGGCAGGGGGGCAGCTCCCTGCTGATGAACTCAAGCCAGGAAGCTTGGCTTGGTCCTGCTTGTTGGTCCTTCTATCTCTGGGATTGCAGGGTCTCCCTGTTTCTCCTTCTTTCTCTTTAAGCTCATACTTTAATTCCATTTTTTCCATTTTTTAAAGTATACTTGCTTTTTAAACTTTTTATGGATTTCATATACTTAGGAATGTACTGATTTTTTTTTTTTGAGAGTTTTTTCCTGCTATTTTTTGAGTCAAGTTTGAAGTCAATATATGCAATACTAGCCTTACTGGAAATTTTAGTTAAAGGAATTTTAAATTTATGACATTCCCTTCCTAAGAAGGTTGGATCTAATTAAAGAAAGCTGAATATCTGTGCTATAAACTCATTTAAGTCTGAGAACTTGTCAATGTTAATTTTGTAAGGTTCTAAACTATTAGCTTTGTTAATATTCACATGCTAAATAATTTTTTTCAACAAGAGGTAATCTTGAAGTCCAATATGCCTTTCATGAGAATTGTAGAAAGATGCTATATACATAGATGCATTTTATCATTTTAAGAATTAAAATTTTATTACTGACACATCTAAAAAGATCAACTACAGAAATGAATTTACAGAGACAACTGACTGGGAAAAATATTTTGATCTTTATTTTTTAATTAAAATATTTTTCAAATTGGTCTTAATTGACATAAATTATGTGTATCTATTAAAGCATATTTCGGAGCATGCAGAGTTTGTGTATGAGTCATTAAATCTAAATAACAAATATATTACATAGTTATTATTTTTGTTATGAGAACACCTTAATATTCATTTCCTAGCATTTTTCAAGAATACGGCACCAACCATAGACACAATGTTAAACTCTTTGAATTCATTCCTTCTATATAACTGTGTGTGTGGGTGTGTATATATAAATATACATATATATATTTATAAATATATAATTTATATTTACATATATATTTATATGTAAATATATATATGTATATTTATATATACACACCAATATCACCCTTCCTCCAACCTTAGTACTCCAGCCTCTGGTAACTACCAGTAGTATCTACTTCTATAATATCAACTTTTTTAGATTCCACACATGGTTGATACTCAGTATTTTTCTTTTGGTGCCTGACTTATTTCACTTAATGTGATGTCCTCCAGATTCATTTGTGTTGTCACAAAATGGCAGAATTTCATTTTTTATAAAGGCTAAATGGTCTTTCGTTGTGTATCTATATCTAGTTCCTCTTTTTTATTCAACTTTTGATGGACATTTAGGCTGATTCCATATTGGGAATAGTGCTGCAATAAATGTAGGAGTACAAATATATTTGAGCATATTAATTTTAGTTTTTTGGATACATATACCCACTAATGAGATTGCTGGATCATATATATGGTAGTTTTATTTTTAATTTTTTGAAGAACCTCTCAATTATTTCCCTTAATTAGTGTGATAATTTACATTTCCACCAAAAATGTGTAAGATTCTCTCTTTTCTTTTTTCTTTCTTTTTTTTTTTTTTTTTTTTGGAGAGGTTTTTGCTATAGGGCACGTGCGCTCGCCAGACAGACAGAGAAACAGAGAGACAGAAAGCGAGAAATCACCCCCCACGGGGAATGGCCACAACACAATCCCTTCTCCTCCATTCTCCTCTCGAAATCCTGGGCACGCACACACACGTGCCCGGCGTGAGTTTAAGCCACCTGGTCCGGGACTCGATCCGCAGTCGACTACGTGGGAGTCCAGCAACATAGCCATTATGCTAACTGCTGGTCCCAGATTCTCTTTTCTTCATATCCTTACCAACACTTACCTTTCATCTTTATTATGGCCATATAACAGGTGTGAGATGATTTCTCATTGGGGTTTTAATGTGCACTTCTTTGATTAGTCATGTTGGATGTTGAGAATTTTTTAAACTATGCCTATTGGTCAATTTTTTTTTGAGAAATGTCTATTCTAATCCTTGGCTCCTTTTAAATCAGGTTTTTTGTTTATTTGATAATTAGTCATCTGAGTTCCTTATATCTTGTAGCTACTAAACCCTTATCAAATATGTAGATTACAGTATTTTCTTCTAATCTGTAGGTTGTTTCTTAACCTTGTTGATTGTTTCTTTTGTTGTGTGAAAGTATGTTTGGTGTAATCCTGTTTTCACTTTTTGTTTTTGTTGTCTGCACTTGTGAGATCATATCCAGAAAATAATTGTCCAGACCAATATCATGAAGCTTTCTCCTTTTGTTTTCTTCCATTAACTTCATAGATTTAGGTCTTACATTTAAGTGTTCAATCAATTTGAGGTGGCATTTTTTTAGATGGCAAGATAAAGGTCTAATTTCCTTGTTATACATATAGATATTTAGTTTTACCAGCACAATTTATTAAAGAGACTTTTTTTTCCTTGGGTGTTCTTGGCTTCTTTGTTGAAAATCACTTGGCTGTTAAAGGCACAGATTGATTTCTAGAGCTTCTTTTATATTTTCTTCCATTGGTCTATGTGTCTGCTTTTATGCCAGTACTAGTGCTGGTTTGATATCATTATGTTACAGTATATTTTGAAGTCAGTGATGTGATATCTCCAGCTTTGTAGTTTTTGTTTAACGTTGCTTTGGCTATTCATGGTCTTTCATGTTTCCATACAAATATTAGATGTTTCCCCTATTTCTTTGAGGAATGTCTTTGGTATTTTCATAGGATTTATATTGAATCCATAAATCATTTTGGGCAGTATAGAATTTTTTCTTTTTTTTAATACTCAATCACTGTATATCATTATAGTGTACAAAATGAATTTTTCCAACCTGAATCCTCTGTTTATTAGTCTAGTCAGATATATTACCATACACATTATCATCAACAGATACTTGTCCATTTTTGTATCCCTTAAATGTTTTGTTTCATATCCCCCCTTGATTCATTCCCTCTCAACCACCCACACTTCCCACCTACCCACACTTTCCACTTTCCTCCTACACTGTGTCTAGTATCTGCAGTTCCTTCCCATGGTTTTATACCTTGTAGTCTTTTAGTTTCTGTCCTAGAGTGCAAACATTTGGTATATATTAAATGGGGACATACCATTTCTCTCTTTTATAACCTGTCTTGCTTTGCTTAGCATTAAATCTTCCACATTAATCCACTTTCTATCAAACCAGGGTATAATGTTTTTGTTTTTTGTTTTTTTTTAAATGGCTGAGGAATATTCCACAGTATATATGTAACACAACTTTTCAATTCATTTTTTTCTTGGAAATTTGGGTTAATTCCATGTCTTGGCAATTGTGAATAATGCTGCAATAAATATGGATGTGGAACTGTTTTTCTAAGGTTATTTCTATTCTTTAGGTAGATACTCAGAAGGGAATTGAGGGATCATGTGGTAGTTCTATTTGTAGGTCTTTGTGGAACCTCCATATTGTTCTCCACACTGACCATACTAATTTGCATTTTTTCTAACAATGTAGGAGGATTCCCTTTATACCACAGCCTTGCCAGCACTTTTGTTTGTTTGTTTGTTTGTTTTAAATCATAGACATTTTGACTGGGTTTGGGTGGTATCTCTTTGTGATTTTTATATCCATTTTTCTTATGATAAGGTATGTTTAGCATTTTTTCATATGCTTTTTAGCTGTTCATATGTGTCCCTTAGAGAGTTGTCTGTTCCACTCATTTATCTATCTTTTTTTTTTTTTGGAGAGATTTTCACTATAGGGCACGTGCACTTGCCAGACAGACAGAGACATAGAGATAGAAAGCGAGAAATCACCCCCCAGGGGGGATGGTTATGCCACAATCCCTTCTCCTCCATTCTCCTCTCAGGATCTTGGGCACACATGCACATGCGCCCGGCGTGAGTTTTAAGCCACCGGGTTCGGGACACGAACCGCGGTCGACTACGTGGGAATCCAGCGACATAGCCATTATGCTAACTGCTGGTTCCCTCATTTATCTATCTTTTAATTGGAGTGTGTGTGTGTGTAAGCGTGTAAGCGGCTTGGGTTCACTGTATATTTTGGTTATCAGTAACCTATCTGAGGGAGAGTTTGTAAATATATTCTCCCATTCTGAGGGGGTGCTGATTCACTCTATTTCTTTTGCTGTGTAGAAGCTTTTCAACATGATGTAATCACACTTATCTATTTTGGGGATTATTGGCTGTTCTTTGGGGGTCTTATTTAAAACATCTTTGCCTACTCCAATGTCTCCTATAGGTGATCCAATGTTTTCTACCAATAATTTTATCATTTGAGGGTTTATGTTTAGATCTTTGATCCATTTTTAGTTGACCTTGGTTAATGGAGAGAGTTGGGGTCCAGTTTTATTTTTCTGCAGGTGGATATCCAGATTTTTATAGCACCATTTTCTGAAGAGATTTTCTTTTTCCCACTAGACTGTCTTTTGTCCTTTGTCAAAAATCAGTTGGCTGGGGACCAGCAGTTAGCATAATGGCTATGTTGCTGCACTCACATGTAGTCAACCGCAGTTCGCGTGCTGGACCCGGTGGCTTAAAACTCAAGCCGGGCATGTGTGCGTGCGAGCCCAAGATCCCGAGAGGATAATGAAGGAGAAGGGATTGCGGCATGGTCCTCCCCTATAGGGGGTGATTTCTCACTTTCTGTCTCTCCGTCTCTGTCTGTCTGGCGAGCGCACATGCCCTATAGCAAAAACCTATTAAAAAAAAATCAGTTGGCTGTATGTTTTGGAGTTTATTTCCAGAGTCTCTCTTTTGTTCCATTGGTCTACATGCCTGTTTTGATTTTCACCACTGTGGAATATATTTTGGACTCAGAGTGAGATGCCTCCTACAATTTTTTATACAGCAATTTTTTAATGACAAAAGGTCTTTTATGATTCCAGACAAGTTTTATGATTTTTTAAAAAAATCTGAATAGTATCTTTGGTAGGGATTGCATTAAATTTGTAGATTAATTTGGGTAGAGTTAAAATTTTGATTATATTCTTTCAATCTAGGAAAATGAGTTGTCTCCTTTTTCGTTGTTGTTGTTGTCAGGGGGATAGCCATACTGCAATCCCTTCTCCTCTAGCCTTCTCTTGGGATTTTGGGCACGCATGCACATGTTCCTGGCATGAGTTTTAAGCTACCGTGTCCAGTACTCAAACCACAATTGATTATTTGGGAGTCCTGTGATACAACCATTATGCCATCTGCAGGTTCCTCAATTTCTCTTTTAAAAGTTTCCCTTGTAGAAGTGTTTGACTTCTTTAGTTAGACTTATTTCTAGGTATCTTAAATTTTTCATGGCTATTGTAAATGGGATTGCTTTCTACCTCTGTCTGTTCACTGTAGGTGTGTAGAAATGCTATACATTTTTGTATGTTGATTTTGTATCCTGACACTTTATTCATTTATCACCTCCAAGAGTTTTTTGGTGTTTGGGTTTTCTATGTATCAATCAAGTCATCTGCAAATAGAGATAATTTCACTTTTTTGTTCCCTGTTTGAATGCCTTTTATTTTATTCTATTGTCTGATTGCATTGGCTAGGTCTTCTGGTACTATATTGAAAAGGAGTGGAAAAAGTAGAAGGCCTTGGGACTAGCAGTTGGCGTAATGGCTATGTCACTGGACTCCCATGTAGTCGACCATGGTTTGAGTCCCATACTTAGTAAGTTAAACTCATACCAGGCGTGTGTGCATGCATGCCCAAGATCCCAAGAGGAGAATGGAGGAGAAGGAATTGCAGTGTGGTCATTCCCCCTGGGGGATTTCTCACTTTTTTTCTCTCCATCTCTCTCTGTCCGGGAGAGTATGCGCTCTATAGCAAAAATCTCTCAAAAAAAAAAAAAAAGAGAGAGAAAAAATAAACAAATAAATAAATTAAAAAGAGAGTAGGAGGCCTTATCTTGTTCCAATTTTTAGTGGAAAAGTTTTCAGTTTTTCCCCATTCAGTATGTTAGCTATGGATTTTTCATAGCTAAATATCCCTACCATTTGTTGAAAAATATCCCTACTATGTGTTGAAAAATATCCCTACTATGCAGATTTAGCTGAGAGTCCTAATCATGACAGTATGTTCTACTGTTATCAAATGATTTTTTGTATTGATTGACATAATCAAATGTTTTTTTAAATCTTTCCTTCTGTTAATATGATATATTACATTCATTCTTTTGCATATGTTTTGCCTACCTGGTTGTGGTATTTAATCTTTTTAAAGCATCATTGGATATGATTTGCTACCATGTGGTAGAGAATTTTTGCCTCTATTTTCACCAGAGATTTTGGTCTGTAGATTTCTTTTTTTTTTTTTTTTGAGAGGTTTTTCCGCTATAGGGCACATGCACTCGCCAAACAGACAGAGAGAAACATAGAGACAGAAAGCGAGAAATCACCCCCCAGGGGGGATGGTTACGCCATAATCCCTTCTCCTCCATTCTCCTCTCGGGATCTTGGGCACGCACGTACACATGCCCGGTGTGAGTTTTAAGCCACCGGGTCCGGGACGCGAACAGCGGTCGACTACATGGGAGTCCAGCGACATAGCCATTACGCTAACTGCTGGTTCCCCTGTAGATTTCTTTTTTTATTATGTCTTTGTTTGGGAGATAAAAGTAATGGAGGCTTCATAAGTTGAATTTGGGAAGGTTTCTCCTTTTATATCTTTAGAAATATTTTGAGTAAGATGAGGGTTAGCTCTTTAAAAGTTTTGTAGAATTCAAAGTCAATTCATCAGGACCTTAGCTTTCTTTGTTGGGAGACTATTACTCATTCAATTTCTTTGCTTGTTGGTCTATTTAGGCTTTCTGTGTCTTATTGATTCAATCTTGGTAGATTATGTGTGTTCAGAAATTTGCCCATCTCGTACAAGTTTTCTTATTTGTGGGCATATAGTCACTCACAGTATTATCTCATGATCTTTTGTATTTGTTATGTTTGTTGTAATATTGCCTGTTTCATTACTGATTTCATTTATCTGGTTCCTTTCTCTGTTCTTCTTAATTAGTCTATTTTATTTATTTCTCTCTAATCTTTATTACTTTTTTTTCCTCCTGCTTGGTGTTTTTTTTTTATTCTTCACATTATTGCTTTTTACTTTCCTGTGGTATGTTGTAAGATTGTCTATTTACCACCTTTCCATTTTTCTCTTGTGAACACTTATTTCTCTGAACTTTCCTCTTATGACTGCTTTCAGTATATCCTACAGGTTATGAAAATGCATGTGATCATTATCATTGTTTTTAATTAATGTTTTTACTTCAATATTAAGGTTTTCAGTGGTTGTGAAATCATTCAGAGGTACCTTGCTAGGTTTCCATGTGTTTGTGTATTTTTAAGGGTTTCTTCTGCACTTCATTTGAATTTGTAAAGGCTTGTTTTGTCATGGGGTCAGTCCTTGGAAATGTCCCTTTGGTAGTTAAGAGAAATGTGTATTTTGTGGTTGTCAGGTGGAAAGTTCTATGGATCTCTGTCAAGTCCATTTGACTTATGGTATTATTTAGATAATGTATCTCTTTCTTTTTTGTCCCAATCTGTTCTGAGGAGACAGTTATTGAGATAACCAAAGATTACTATCTTGCAGTCTATCTCTTCTTTTAGATTAAGCAATCTACTTTTCACTTCTTTAGGTGCTCCAGTATTGAATGTGTCGACATTTGTAAGAGTTATATCTTGTTGGTGAATTAGTACTTTTAGTACTATATAGTGTGTCCTTTGTTTCTTCTTAAAATCTTTGAGATCTATTTTGTCTAATATTAGTATTGTGATTTCAGCTGTTTTCTGATTTCCATTCTTTTAGTTTATCTTTCTCTTGTCCTTTACTTTGAGTTTGTCTTTATTGGTAAGGTGCATTTCTTGTATGCAGCTTATAGAGGACTTCTGTACTTTTTATTTACTTTAGTCTTTGAATGTTAATAGATTAAATTAGAAAGACAATGTTGTTGGGACCAGGAGGTGGCATAATGTTTATGTCACTGGACTCCAACAAAGTTGATCATGGTTCAAGTCCCAGACCTGGTAGCTTAAACTGACATCAGGCACATGTGTGTTCATGTCCAAGTTCCCTAGAGGAGAATGGAAGAGAAGGGATTATGGTGTGCCCATACCCCCAGGGTGCAATTTCTCACTTTCTGTCTCTCTCTCTCTGTCTTTCTGGCAACTGCACTTACCCTATAGCAAAAAACTATTAAAAAATAAAGAAAAAAGACACTATGAGTGTCTGTTTAAAAAAAAAAAAAAAAGGAAAAAGGGACCAGCAGTTAGCATAATGGCTATGTCGCTGGACTCCCATGTAATCAACTGCAGTTCGAGTCCCGGACCCGGTGGCTTAAACTCATGCCGGGCGCGTGTGCGTCCATGCCCAAGATCCCGAGAGGAGAATGGAGGAGAAGAGATTGCAGTGTGGTCAATCCCTCTTGGGGGTGATTTCTTGCTTTCTATCTCTCTCTCTCTGTCTTTCTGGAGAACGAACACGCCCTATAGCAAAAACCTCTCAAAAAAATGAAGTTATTTTTGATATTTAAGGACTCATCTTTGCCATTTTCTTAGTTGTTTTTTGTTCTCTTATTACTGTTTGTCCCTCTTTAATTTTCCTGATATATTATTCTCATTAGTGTTGCTTTAACAGCTGGTCTAGTGTTTGTGAATTCTTTCAGTTTTTGTTTATCTGATAATGATTAGATAATGTATCTCTTTCTTTTTTGTCCCAATCTGTTCTGAGGAGACAGTTATTGAGATAACCAAAGATTACTATCTTGCAGTCTATCTCTTCTTTTAGATTAAGCAATCTACTTTTCACTTCTTTAGGTGCTCCAGTATTGAATGTGTCGACATTTGTAAGAGTTATATCTTGTTGGTGAATTAGTACTTTTAGTACTATATAGTGTGTCCTTTGTTTCTTCTTAAAATCTTTGAGATCTATTTTGTCTAATATTAGTATTGTGATTTCAGCTGTTTTCTGATTTCCATTCTTTTAGTTTATCTTTCTCTTGTCCTTTACTTTGAGTTTGTCTTTATTGGTAAGGTGCATTTCTTGTATGCAGCTTATAGAGGACTTCTGTACTTTTTATTTACTTTAGTCTTTGAATGTTAATAGATTAAATTAGAAAGACAATGTTGTTGGGACCAGGAGGTGGCATAATGTTTATGTCACTGGACTCCAACAAAGTTGATCATGGTTCAAGTCCCAGACCTGGTAGCTTAAACTGACATCAGGCACATGTGTGTTCATGTCCAAGTTCCCTAGAGGAGAATGGAAGAGAAGGGATTATGGTGTGCCCATACCCCCAGGGTGCAATTTCTCACTTTCTGTCTCTCTCTCTCTGTCTTTCTGGCAACTGCACTTACCCTATAGCAAAAAACTATTAAAAAATAAAGAAAAAAGACACTATGAGTGTCTGTTTAAAAAAAAAAAAAAAAGGAAAAAGGGACCAGCAGTTAGCATAATGGCTATGTCGCTGGACTCCCATGTAATCAACTGCAGTTCGAGTCCCGGACCCGGTGGCTTAAACTCATGCCGGGCGCGTGTGCGTCCATGCCCAAGATCCCGAGAGGAGAATGGAGGAGAAGAGATTTTTGCAGTGTGGTCACTCCCTTTTGGGGGTGATTTCTTGCTTTCTATCTCTCTCTCTCTGTCTTTCTGGAGAACGAACACGCCCTATAGCAAAAACCTCTCAAAAAAATGAAGTTATTTTTGATATTTAAGGACTCATCTTTGCCATTTTCTTAGTTGTTTTTTGTTCTCTTATTACTGTTTGTCCCTCTTTAATTTTCCTGATATATTATTCTCATTAGTGTTGCTTTAACAGCTGGTCTAGTGTTTGTGAATTCTTTCAGTTTTTGTTTATCTGATAATGATTTTCTTTGTTCTTCTTATATGAAGGAAATTCTTGCTTGGTATAGTATTCTTTGTTTAAATTGTTTTTATTCTAGCGTTTTAAAAGTACCTTCCCATTCTTTCCTTGCTTGTATTATTTCAGTTGAAAGGTCAGAGGTTAGTCTAATGGGATAACCTTTGTAAGTAAACTTGATGTTTCTCTCTTGCTATTTTAGAATCTTGTCTTTGTGATTTTTGATCAATTTGGCTATGATATGCCATGGAGAGGATCATCTTATATTGATTCTATTTGGATTCCTTTGTGTTTCTTGGATCAGGCTGTTTGAATGTTTCTCTAGGTTTGGAAAATTTTCTGCAAGTATTTCATGGAATAGATTTTCAGTGCTCTTATTATTTAGATTATTTATCTCTGGTATACCTATCATTCAGATGTTTTGGCACTATTGTTTCTATTAACAATAGGTTATCCTCATTTTTATCCTCATGTTATCCTCAGTTTTATGGGGGGGGGATGCCTATTTTTTCACTTTTTGGTAGTTTTGTCTAAGTCAGAGACTTTATTTTCCAGATCAGAAATCCTGTCTTCTGCAAGGTCTAATCAGCTATTAGTACTTTCAAGGGAGGTTTTGATTTCTAGAAGTTCTCTTTGATTATTTTCAATGGAGTCTATCTTTTTATGGAGGGAGTTCCTCCTCCAAGTCATGGAATAATTTCATCTCCTAGAGGTGATTCTGTTTTCTCTTGCATTCCATTGAGTTTAGTTATAAAAAATACTCTGAATTCTTTTTCTGACATTTTGGTGATTTCCTCTGTTTTCTTTCTTTTCTTTGTGTGTGTGTGTGTGTGTGTGTGTGTGTGTGTGTGTTTTCTGTTATTAGATATGAGTTCTTGTGTTCTCTTGTGGGGGTGGTAGGTTTGGGAGAAGTGATTCCTGGATTTCTTATGGTTCTGCTGTGATATTCATCTGATGGCATATTCACTTATTCTTCCCTGGAGTCAATTTTTATAGTTGTGTGTACCTGTGCGTCACTTTGATCTATGTGCTAGTTTCCCTCTTCTACTGTGGCAGTGTGGTATCCACAGTGGGAGTTTTGGGTTTAGATTTACTGAGAGGGTTTTCTCTCTGCTTTTGCTGATGCAAGTATGGAAGAGAACTGTTCTAGAGCCTCAGAGTGCTCAGATGAGTGGCTCCTATATACCTAGACCTATTGAGTCAATATGTGGCAGAGGGTACATAAGGGTTATATCCCAAACAAGCCCTGACCCATCGCCTTACTTGACGGGGGCTTGGGTGAAGAGTTGCCAGCTTTCTCTCTGCTCCTTCTTACACTGTGGCTTCAGGAATGAGGAAGTGGTGTCAAGGAACCTAAAACAGGTCCTGACCCTCTCCTTAACTGGACATGGGGCTTGGGAGAAAGAGTATAGACATTTTAACAATATTACTTCTTCAATCTATAAACACAAGATGTCTTTCCAATTATTTGGGTCATCTTCAATTTCTTTCTTTCTTCTTAATATTTTGCTTTGGGGTACATGTACTCAACAGAGAGACAGAAAGAGGGAGTGAGAGAAAGTGAGAATGCATTCCCCAAGGGAGATAGCCATGCTACAATCTCTTCTCCTTTATTATCCTCTTGGAATTTTGGGCCTACATGCCTGGTATGTTGTTTTGTTGTTTTTGTTTTGTTTTTAGATTTTTTTGCTATAGGGCATGTGTGTGTGCTTACTGGAGGGACAGAGAAAGACAGAAAGCAAGAAACCATCCCCCAAGGGAGATGGCCACACAATAATCCCTTCTCCTCCATTATCTTCTTGGGGTCTTGGACATGCAAGCACATGCGCCTTGCATGAGGTTCAAGCTACCAGTCCGAAATTTGAACCAGATGCAACTAGATGGGAGTCTAGCCACATAACCATTATGCCATCTGCTGGTGCCTAAACTTTTCTCTGTCTAAGAGAGAAAAATAAAGCAATTTTTAAAATTATATTTCTATGAGAAGCAAGCATGTAATTTTTAGGAAAGAACATTCTTAAAAATAAATTCAACACAATACATAAAATTAGTTCTTTTGCTTAGTTATTATGTAGACTTTCTGTTACAAACTTTGTTTTACAAGTGAAAACATGTTTTAAATATGCCATGTCAGTACAAAAGCAGTGAAGTGCTTTTATGTATTATATATTAATAGTACAAGACACTAACATCTCAGAGATATAAAATGACTAATAAGTACTACCTTCAGAGTTACTATGTTTATTTTGACACAGACTGACACACAGGAGAATTTAAGAAGTCTTCAAACTATTCATAGAAAATGCATATTATGAAACAACTACACATGAATTTTAATTTTTTTGTATCAGAATAAACTTGTACTTGAACTCCATTTTACTACAAACTTTCTGACGTCCCCTCTTATATCATAACTTTAAATGCATTTTGAGAATTCCAAAACAAAACATGGAAAAATATTCATTTTTTAAATGAGGAAAATACAAAAATGCTTGCTGTTTTGAAGGTTTTTCTATAGAGACACTTGAAAGTAAACTTTTAAAATAAGCTGAAAGTGTAATAGTCAATGTTACTGCTCCTTGTTTGTAACTCAGCCCCTCTAATGGTCTTGCCTGAGGCAATCGCATTTCCTTTCTGTGCCTTCTGAAAGATAAAAATGGAGCCAGATTTCATTTCCCTTCTCTTCACTCCTCTTACTTCATTTGTTTGGAGCTCCTTTTGAAGCAAAGAAGGAATAAGCATTGGCTCTTTGATTCTATATGGATAGTTAATCCCCCTTAAATTCTTCTGATCAATCCGCTTCTAATTAGGATTGGACATTTTTTACTACTTCAGGACTTTTCCATGGGATTTAGAAGGCCTGTTGAATATTATACACTACGAAAAACACACTGTGTTGCTGTAATTGGCATTACAAAACAGCTCCCCCAATTAGCACATTTCCTTCAATTAAAAAAAAAAAGTTCTTCAATGGGATAAATTTTAAAATAAATTGTAGAAAATGTCAAGATTGTTTTATGTTATGACTGTTTTTTTCCTCCTCTATATGAATGAAACCTTGTCTCTGAAAAGGTACTGTGTCTTTAATTATCTCAGTTGGAATGAAGTGTGTGACATTTTAGTAGTAGGTTTACTGAATGTGACTAAAATCCATTTATTTGAGCTCCAATTAGATCTAATCTGGAAGATCAATGATATTAAAATGTTTATATATAAAATAGAATTATCTTTTTTTTAAAAAAAGGGGGGGCATAGGTTTATGATTAGGCAACAGGATAAATATTTTACAATGAGAGATTTTTAATAAATGAACTAATTTGTGGGAAAAAAATGTACTGGCCTCATATTTAGAATAGGGAGTTCTAACCCTGATTTTATTTACTGTCCCAGCTGGCTAGATAGCATCTCTGTATTGTAATTATTTTTTCACTCAACAGATTTATTCAACATACATTTATTAAGCTGGCATAGAAGACATATTCGGTAATTAGTAGTTTGCTTTCCTTCCTCTGGTTAGTGCAGGACCCCATTTTCCTTACTCCCTTGTACCCCTCCATTATCTCTTGTTAAATAGTTTTGGTCACAATAAACTGTTTGCAGTCTAAATTCATGAAAGGACTGCAGCTCTTTCAGTACAGGGACTGTGGCTTTTGTGATTTAATATCCTAACCACTAGAACATAGGACATTTAATATATTCACGTTGATCTGCATAAATTACATTCATTAATTCTCACTCTTATTGTCTACATAACCACCATTCTCTCTTCTTTCTTGCCAGCGGGAACACTTCTTTTGTTTGAACACCAATGTCCCCAACGCCAGAGTCCAACTAATTATACTGACATCATTGACACTAGTTATTCTAAGGGTGGGACTTTGAGCCACTCATCACCGGTGAGATATAAGGAGAAGTCTCCCAGGGAAGGACTTCTAAGAAAGACTAGAGGTCAGAGCCATGCAAAGAGAATGCCTCTAAGTTCTCCTTTCTTTCGTAATTGAGATGCTGTCATGGAAGGATGTGATTCTTAAAGGTGCAGTGTCCATAGTGTCCACCTCATGACCATGAGGTAAGATACTGTGAATACTCATAGACTGGCAGACCAGAAAGCTGGTCTTGAAAAGTTTGGGTCTTTATTTATCGTTGCACAAACAAATCAATCCTAAAACCAGCTCTATCTCTGAATATCTTAATAATATTTAGCTAAAATTTTTGTTTTATGTTATGTGCTGCAGAGGACATATTATCTGAAAATATCATCATGGGTATGAAGATTTGAAAATAAGATCATGGATATGAAGGCTCGTACCTGCCCTAGCCTATTTAACCTCTTCCCTTTTGTATCCCAGAGACAGTTTCATATACATCAAGTATAAACTAAGTGCCCATAGTCCCACATAAACCTGCCTTTTCTATATTGTTTGGAAATATTCACTCACCCAAAACACTGGGTGTCATCATAGATCTCACTCTGTCAATAATCCTTACCTGGTTCTGAGATTCTGCTTATTAATCTTGAATGTGATTCATTTTCTCCCTTCTACCTGTCATTATTATTGTTTGGATGATCATAATCATGTATTATTTCCTCTCCAAGTCATGTCTCTTATAAGTTTTTTTTTTCCTTTAAAAAAGAATTATTCCTTTTACCTGAAATTCATGTTCATGTTCTGGACAAATTGATTAGTGAGGCCATTTGAACATTGGCTTTCTTTTTTTGTGGGCAGATTTTTAATCTATTTTTCTTGAGTCACTTTTTATCATTTTTGTCTTGCTAGAATTTTGCATATTTCATCAGTGTCTAATTTGTTGTCATAAACATGTTCATCACTGAATTTCTGTAGTCTCAACAGTGACGTGTTTGTTGTCATTCTCAATTTTCACAATCTCTGTCTGGTCTTTTTCTTGATCAGCTTCTCAAAGTTTTTCCCCAAAGAACCAGCTTTTGGATTCATTGGTTTTATTCTGTTTGTTCTCATTTCTATGTCTTTTATATCAATTACAGTTTTTCTTCTATTTTTTCCTTTTTATTTTTACTTGGATTTAACTTGTTGTTCTCGTTGCAGTTTTTTTTTTTTTTTTTATAATGAAAGCTTAGGTTTTTTACTTGAAATCTTTTACTATTCTTATGTTAGTCAATAACTAAAATACTAAAAATGTTGATAAATATACTTATGGTTACACTATATATTTATTTTTTGGGGGGTGGGAGAGGCTTTTGCTATAGGGCGCATGTGCTCACCAGAAAGACAGTAAGTGAGAAATCACCCCCCACCCCCAGTGGGGATGACCACGCCACAATCCCTTCTCTTCCATTCTCCTCTTGGGATCTTGGGCACACACACCACACACACACACACACACACACACAGGGCCTGCATTTAAGCCACCAGGTCCAGGACTCAAACCATGGTTGACTACATGGGAGTTCAGTGACATAGCCATTATGCCAACTGCTGGTCCCTCGTTACACTATTTTTAAAATTTTATTTTCTAAAGATGATTTTCAATAACATAATAAAGTTATATTAATCAACATATTTTAAATTTATATTTTGAAGTTTATTTTAAAAATAATTATTTAATTTTGCTTGTTATTATTATTTTAATTTGACCAGAGTGAGATGGAGAAAAGAGAGGGAAAATGATAAAGCAAGCTGCCAGGTCAAGTGCTAGAGCCATGCTGAACCATGTGGGACCAGTGCCCTAACTGTTATAATCTACTCTGTGAGAAATAAGAGGACATCCAGACATAGCCAAATTTATTGGAGTTTAATGATTAAGCTGGCAGCATACGGGGAGACTCGTGTCTCTCAGAACCCCACAGCCCCGAGTGAAAGGAGAAAGGAGCTTATATAGAACAAAAATGCACAATCATGTCCAGGATGACGTGATGATTCACAAGCGTAAGGTGCAGTGGGCTTGGAAGGGTAGGGAATAGGGTTTAACAAAGCAAAAGCAGTTACAGAAGCAGAACAAGCAGGTTCCATCCCTACTTAAACACAATGGAATCTTAATGATCTTCATGACTCAGGGCAAGGGGTCTGGTAACTGACAATTACATCACTAAGGTACATCTTAGGGTAGGGAGTTTTGGGTTATTTTGGGTTATGTAGGGGTGTTAATCACTGTTTAGATAAAAGGAGAAAGCAAGTTTCCAATATAGAAAGGAGTTAAAAATGGAGGTCTACTTCATAACTACCACTCCACCTGCTGGACCCCATCTATATTTTTTAAAACAAATACTTTGAGGGTAAAAATCATTTTAATTCCATCAAAAAAACAGAATGTAATTGCTAATAAAAAAATCACAAATAAATATAATATTCAAAAGTACACTTGAATTTTAACACAACTATTTTTTTTTACAGTTGGTAAAGCACAAACATTTAAGAATTAAAACTTTTAAATGTAGGGGGACCAGCAGGTGGTGTGGTAGCTAAGGTGTTGGAAACTCCTGCATGGCTGACCATGGTTCAAGTTCCAGACATGGTGGCTTGCTTTCTCACTTTCTCTCTTTTTTCTTTGGTCAAATTAATGAATGAATAAATAAAATAATTCTTAAAAAAACTTTTAAATATAGAAAGTTTAGAGTAGAGGTTTAAAATAATGTTCAATCAACTTCAACTGTAAATTGTTTTGCATTGTTCTTTTTTTGTGCATAGTATGGTTTTTCAAAGTATGAATGCAGAACAAAACAATCAAATCAAGGTTATTACTACATATATATAATTTCCAAAAAAGAAATTTACTTTCTTGTGTATGTTGGGTGTTTCTCTCCTTTCTTCTCCCACAACCCTCTACCATCCACTACCCTCCCCTCTCTTACAGTCTCTGGTATCTGCAGTTATCCTTTTCATTATATTTTCAGCTCTTTCAAGTTCTGCTATAGAGTGCAGATATTTGGTACATATCAAGCAGGGATATACAGTGTTTGTCTTTCATACTCTGGCTTATTTAGCTTGGCATTAAATTTACATTCACCCATTTGAAACAAATGACAAGTGTCATTGTCCCTTATGACTGAGTAGTATTCCATAGTGTATATGTGGTATAATTTTTCACACCAGTCATCAGTCTTAGACACTTAGGTTGACCCATGTCTTAGCAATTGTGAATAATGCTGCAATAAATACAGAGGTTTAAGTGTCCTTAGAGTTTTCCTATACTTTGGGTAAATACAAAGCAGTGAGATTACTGGTTCCTATGGTAATTCTATTTGTAGGTTTTTGAGGAAACTCCATATTGTTTTCTACAGGGGCTGTACTAATTTACATACCTACCAAAAGTGTAGAAGTGTTCTCTTTTCATCACAGCTTCACCAGCACTTGTTTCTTACTTTTTCTATTATAGCCATTCTGACTGAGATTGAGAGGTATTTTGTTTTTATCTACATTTCCTTTATGGTAAAAGATGTTGAATATTTTTTATATGCATTTTGGTCATTCATAGGTCTGACTTAGAGAGCTGTCTGTTTGGCTCATTTGCCCATTTTAATCAGATTATTCTGTAGATTAGGTACTTGAGTTCCTTATATATTCTGGAAATCAGTATCTTTTTTAAAGCAGAGCTTGAAAATATTTTTCTCCCATTCTGTGGGTTGTCTCATCACCCTAATTGTTTCTTTCACCATGCAGAAATTCTTTAGGTTGATGTAATCTCAGTTGTCTATTTTTGGGATTATTGCCTGTGCTTTAGGGGATCTAAGAAATTGCTCCAGTGTTTACAGGAGTTCTCCCTGTATTCTTCACTAGTAGTTTTTTTTACCTATCATTTGATTCAAAGTGGATGAATACAGAAGAACTAATGTTAAGCAAAGTGAGCCAGACTTTGAAAGACATACAATGTAATATCACCACTCAGTATGTATCAAATGTCTGCACTCTATGGCAGAAATTGAAAGATCTGCAGATATGATAGTAGTAAGGATAACTGTAGATACGAGAGACTGTAAAGAAGTGGAGTGGGTGTTAGAGTGGGTGGGAGTGACAATGGCAAGAAACATTCAGTAGATGAAAGAATGTAAAGTTATTAGTTGATAAAACTCTTAAAACAATTAAAAATAATAAATTTAAATCTTTGATTAACTTAGAGTTGATTTCAGAGTTGAGTTTTGTTAACTGTGTGAGAGAGATCCAGTTCATTTTTCTGCAGGTGGATGTCCTAGCACCATTTGCTGAAAAGGCTTTCTCCACTCCACTGACTTTTTCTCTTAGTCAAAGATCAGTTAGCTGTACATTTGGGGGATTGTTTCTGGATTCCCTGTTCTCTTTATTTTACCTGCATGTCTGAGTTTATGTCAGTAAATGCTGGGAATTTTTTGTTTTTGCTTGTTTGCTTTTTGACATAAATTTATTACACACTTAAGAAACTACACTACAGTGCAAATGTAACTTTTATATGCCTGGGGGAACCAAACAAATGGAGTGACTTGTTTTATTGTGATATTTGCTTTATTGTGTTCTTCTGGAATCAAAGTCACACTATGTCTGAAGTATGCCTGAGTGTGGAAGTGAAGTTTCCACACTTAAAGTGGTAAATTGTTTCCAGTCAGTGGATTTTTTTAAGTCACAAATATATTTTCTAAACATTTTTAAAATTAATTTATATTTATTCCCTAAGCATTGTCACAGTATACAAAATGTGATTTCCTATCCAGAATATACTACATAGCAGCTTAATTATGCATGTTATTGTCAATAATTTCCCATTTCTAACATAAATATATATACTAGATTTATACATTTATATATGTGTGTGTGTGTGTGTGTATACACACACACACACACACATATATAAATGTATAAATCTAGTATATATATTTATGTTAGAAATGGGAAATTATTGACAATAACATGCATAATTAAGCTGCTATGTAGTATATTCTGGATAGGAAATCACATTTTGTATACTGTGACAATGCTTAGGGAATAAATATAAATTAATTTTAAAAATGTTTAGAAAATATATTTGTGACTTAAAACAGTCCACTGACTGGAAACAATTTACCACTTTAAGTGTGGAAACTTCACTTCCACACTCAGGCATACTTCAGACATAGTGTGACTTTGATTCCAGAAGAACACAATAAAGCAAATATCACAATAAAACAAGTCACTCCATTTGTTTGGTTCCCCCAGGCATATAAAAGTTACATTTGCACTGTAGTGTAGTTTCTTAAGTGTGTAATAAATTTATGTCAAAAAGCAAACAAGCAAAAACAAAAAATTCCCAGCATTTACTGACATAAACTCAGACATGCAGGTAAAATAAAGAGAACAGGGAATCCAGAAACAATCCCCCAAATGTACAGCTAACTGATCTTTGACTAAGAGAAAAAGTCAGTGGAGTGGAGAAAGCCTTTTCAGCAAATGGTGCTAGGACATCCACCTGCAGAAAAATGAACTGGATCTCTCTCACACAGTTAACAAAACTCAACTCTGAAATCAACTCTAAGTTAATCAAAGATTTAAATTTATTATTTTTAATTGTTTTAAGAGTTTTATCAACTAATAACTTTACATTCTTTCATCTACTGAATGTTTCTTGCCATTGTCACTCCCACCCACTCTAACACCCACTCCACTTCTTTACAGTCTCTCGTATCTACAGTTATCCTTACTACTATCATATCTGCAGATCTTTCAATTTCTGCCATAGAGTGCAGACATTTGATACATACTGAGTGGTGATATTACATTGTATGTCTTTCAAAGTCTGGCTCACTTTGCTTAACATTAGTTCTTCTGTATTCATCCACTTTGAATCAAATGATAGGTAAAAAAAACTACTAGTGAAGAATACAGGGAGAACTCCTGTAAACACTGGAGCAATTTCTTAGATCCCCTAAAGCACAGGCAATAATCCCAAAAATAGACAACTGAGATTACATCAACCTAAAGAATTTCTGCATGGTGAAAGAAACAATTAGGGTGATGAGACAACCCACAGAATGGGAGAAAAATATTTTCAAGCTCTTTCCACAGTTCATTGTCTCCCTTCCATCTCTGTTAGCTTCATCATTATAAATATTTCAAACTCTTTATCAGATGTTTCCATGATTTCCATTGAACTGTCTGTGGATGAAGAAGAGTTATTCTTTTCTCTTGGAGGAGAGATATTTTCTTGCTTTCCCATATTTCTTGTGGCCCTGCAGTGATTTCTAGTCATGATGTTTTTCTTCCTAATTCTTGAAGTTCAATCTGAGTGTTCAGGAGCATGCAGAAGGAGGTGATCTAGAATCTCTTTGCCATTCCATTTTTATCTCTTTGTGTAGCAGATTTAGTGGATATTGAGGAATATGTTAACCTTAATAGTATTTGGAAGAAAAACATCATTGGTTCCCTTAGATCATCTAGAAATGCAGAGAATGGAGAATGAGGAGCAGAGTGATGAGATAAAAGAAGAAGAAATAGGAACAGAGAGAAAAAAAAAAGAGGAAAAAAATTTTTAAATAAAATTTTATTTTCTTTTTAGAAAAAAAGCAAAAAATAAAAAACCATGTGATGCAGAGCCATGGCAGGAGTCTTCTTGTGAAGGCCTGCCCTTTGCCTCTCCACTTGAGTTTGTGGCTGGAGGCTGAATTATCAGTAGAAAAATCATCATTTCTCTTTTTTCCCTGAAATCACTAGTTCTCAGGAACCATGGAGGAGTCTTCTTGAGTTACTTGCTGTTTTGATTATCACAGCTTTGTATACTATTTTGAAGCTGGGTAGTGAGATGTTTCCTTTTTTAATTTTTTTTTTTTTTTTTTGCACAGTATTGCCTTAGTGCTATGGAGCCTTTTATGATTCCAGATAAATATTTGTTTTCCTTATTTAGGTAAAGTAATTGTCAGTACTTTGATTAGAATATCATTTAAATTGTAAATTAGTTTGGGTTGACTGGGCATTTTGATTTTATTGATTCTTCTGATGCAAGAACATGGAATATCTTCTCTTTTTTGGTATCATACTTAATTTCTTTTCATTTTTTTATACTTGTTAGAGTTCTTTCACCTTCTTTAGTTAGGTGTATTTCTGTTTTTTTTTTTTTTTTGTATTATATATGTGATTGCTTTCTTTGAGTCTGTCTCAGCCTGGTCATTGCTTGTGTATAAAAACTATATAGTTTTTGGGGACCAGCAGTTAGCATAATGGCTATGTCACTGGACTCCCATGTAGTTGACTGTGGTTTGAGTCCCAGACCTGGCGGCTTAAACTCATGTGGGGCACGTGTGCATGTGTGCCCAAGATCCCGAGAGGAGAATGGAGGAGAAGGGGTTGCGGTGTGGCCATCCCCCCTGGGGGGTGATTTCTCGCTTTCTGTCTGTCTTACTCTGGGTATCTGGAGAGCACACGCGCCCTATAGCAAAAATCTCTCCCTCCCCCCCAAAAAACCCCAAAACTATATAGTTTTTGTATATTGATTTTTGTATCCTGTCATTTTACTGAATTCATTTATTATTTCTGGGGTGACATTGTAATTATTTTGGATTTCCTAGGTATATAATCATGGCATCTGCATAATAGGGATAATTTCACTTTTTCTTTTTGTATTTTCATGCCTTTTATTTTACTCTTTTCTGATTGCATTGATTATGATTTTTGGTACTATGTTGAAAGTGGGCAGTCTTTTCTTATTTAAATTTTTATTAGGAAAGATATTATCTTCTCCCCATTCACTATGATTTTAGCAATGGGTTTGTCATATGGATTTTATTATATTGAAAAATGTCTCTTTTATTCATGTTTTTCTGAGATCTTAATCTGAAAAGATCTATTTATGATCATATGGTACTTATCTTTGCTTCCTTTAATGTAATTTGTTATATTTATTGTGCTGCATATGTTGAACCATCCTTGAATCCCTGGGATACAGCCTACCTTGTCATGATGTATAATCTTTTTAATATGCTGTTAAATTTAATTTGCTAATATCTTGAGGATTTTTGTGTCTGTATTTATGAGGGATACTGGTCTCTAGTTTCTTTTTTGTTAACTCATCTGCTTTTGGTATCAAGACGATGGACATTTCACAGAATGAGTTTGGAAATGTTTTCTCCTTTTAGATATTTAGATGTATAGTTAAAGGAGAATTAGGATTAACTCTTCTTTTAAAGTTTTGTGGAATTTAGAAGTGAAGTCATCAGGACCTTGTCTTTTCCTTATAGGGATGCTGTTAGGGATTCAATCACATTGCTTGCTATTGGTCTATTCATGCTTTCTATTTCTTTCTGATTCAATCTAAGTTGTATGTGTCCAGAAAATTTCCCATCTCATCTAGATTTTATTTGTTAGTATATAGACACTCATAGTATTTTCTCATGATTATTTGTTAGAGCTATTGTAATATCAGCTTTGTTACTGATTTATCTGGTTCCTTTCTTTTTTTTTATTTCTTGATTAGTATAGAAATAAAAATCAATTTTATTTATGCTCTCAGAAACCAGGTTTTTGTTTAGTCAATGTTCTGGTATTGTTTTTATTCCCTATTTCATTTTAGTTCCAAAATTCATTATTTCTTTTCTTCTGGCATATTTGGGGGTTTTTTGTTGTAACTTTTTCAGTTCTTTGAGATGTATCATTGGGTTATTTATCTTCCACCTTTTTTTTTTTTTTTCTTGTGAGCACTAATAGCTGTGAACTTCCTGGGACACAGTTACTGCTTTCAATGTGTCCAAGGATTCTGGAGAATTGTGTGTTCATTATCATTGGTTTCAACAAGTCTTTTTTTATCTCAGGCTTAATGTAATTTTGAAGTTGTTGAGGAGTAGGCTGTTTCCTTGTTTTTGTATATTTTCAAGGTCTCTTTCTGTAGCTGATTTCAAGTTTAAGCCTATAGTGTTTGGCAGAATGCTGAATATAATTTTAAATTTATAAAGGTTTGTTTTTTGCCCTATTACATAGTCAGTCTTCAAAAGTGTTCCATATGAAGATGAGAAAAAAAGTGTATTTTGTAGTTGTTGGGTGAAATGTTCTATAAATGTCTCTCAGACCCACTTGGTGTATGGTGTCAATTAGCTCCTATGCCTATTTTTTGTCTAGATGACCTGTCCAGTGATGGCAGTGGCGTGTGGAAACTTTCATAATTAATGTGTTGTAGTTAATCTCTTTTAGACCTAGCAGTCTTTCTTTTATATATTTTCTTGGTGAATTAAGTCTTTCAGTACTATATACTGTCCTTTGTTTTGATGTTTTACCATTTACTTTGAAGTCTATTTTGTTTGATATCAGTATTGTGACTTCAGTTCTTTTTCTTCTGTTTTTGGATTCTGGTTGTATGAAATGACTTTTCTAGCTTTTCACCTTATGCACATTTTTTATCATTGAGGTGTGCTTTATTGTAAACAACATATAGAGGTCCATATTTTTTGTTCATGCAGTCAGTCTCTGTCTTTTAATTGGGGGAGTTAGTCCATTAACATTCGACTTTATTTTCAATATACTTGGACTTATCCCTGTTGTATTAGCATTCATTTTCTTGTTTTGTGTCCTCATATTTCTATTTATCTCCTGTTCATTTTCCTGGTGTACTATCCTCTAAAGTATTTCCTGATCAGCTGGTTTAGTGTGGGTGAATTCTTTTGTTAACCTGGAAATTATTTTTTCTTTCCTTCCATTTGAAGGATAACCTTGCTGCATAAATATCCCTGGCAGAAATTTTTCTTTACAGTCTTAAGTGAGCCTTTGCATTTTTTCATTTGACGGGTCTGCTGTTAGTCAACTGGAGTAATCTGTATAAGTAACTTGGCATTTCTCTCTTGCCATCTTTAGAATATTTTTGTTTTTGATTTTGATCAATTTGGCAATTATGTTCCTTGGAGAGGATCTTCTTGTGTTGAATCTTCTTATGTCCTTTTTATTTCCTTGGATGTCTGTGTGTCTCTGTAGAGTTGGAATGTTTTCAGATAACATTTTATGGAAAAGCTTTTCTATGCCTTAGTTAGGTTTATCTCTAGTTATCTTAGACATTTCATGTCTATGGTAAAAGTGATTCCTTTCTTCAGCTCTACTTCGATCTACTTCTAGTTTATATATAAAAATTCTATAGATTTTTAGACGTTGATTTTGTATCCTGCCACTTTACTGTATTTATTTATTTGAGACGATTTGTCATGGAAACTTTTGGGTCTTCTAAGTATACCATCATGTCATTTGGAAATAAAAATATTTTCTTCTTTGCCTATTTTGTATTATTCTCTTTTCTGATTACATGGGATAAGACTCATAACACTTATGAAAAAGCAATGGAGAAAGTAGGCAGCCTTGTCTAGTACCAGTTTTTAGTGGAAAAGCTTTTAGTTTTTCCCCATTTAATATAATGTTAGCTATACATTTTCATATATGGTTTTTATTGTGTTTAGAAATGACCCTTCTATACCCGTCTTACTGAGAGTCTTAATCATGAAAGGATGTTGTATTTTATCAAATGTTTTATTTGCATCAATTGAAATGATCATATGTTTTTTATCTTTCTGTCTGTTAATATGGTGTATTACATTTATGGTCTTGCATATGTTGAACCACCCTTGCATCCCTGGAAAAAAGCCTCCCTGGTCATGATGAATAATCTTTTTTATATGTTGTTGGGTATGATTTGCAAGTATCTTGTTGAAAATTTTTGGATCTATATTCATCAGAGATATCACTCTGTAGTCTTCCCTTTTTGTCATGTCTTTATCTGTTTGGAGAATGAGGATGATGGAGGCTTCATGAAATGAATTTAGAAGGTTTCCTTCCTTTTGGATCTTTAGGAATAATTTGAGTAAGAGGGGTTAACTCTTCCTTAAAAGTTTTGTAGAATTCAGAAGAAAGGCCATCCAGACCTTGGCTTTTCTTTGTCAGGAGGTTATTACTGATTCAATCTCATAGCTTGTTATGGGTCTATTTAGATTTTCTATGTCCTCCTGATTCAATCTTGGTAGATTATATGCATACAGGAATTTGTCCATCTCCTCCATGTTCTCTTGTTTGTTGGTATATAGTCGCTCATAGTGTCCTCTAATGAGGTTTTGTATTTCTAGTGTGTCTGTTGTAATGTTGCCTGTTTCATCACATATTTGACTTGTCTGGTTTCTTTCTCTCCTCTTTATTAGTCTACCTAATGGTGTGTCGATCTGGTTGATCTTTTCAAAGAACCATCTTTTGCTTTCATTTATTTTCTGTTTAGTTCATTTATTTTCTATTCCATTTATTCCTGCTCGAATGTTTATGATTTCTTTTCTTCTGGATTTTTTTTTCTTGTTTTTCTAATTCCCTGAGGCATGATGTTAGGTTGTTTATTTGCCACCTTTCCATCTTTTTCTTATGTACACTAAGTGCAATGAACTTCCCTTTTATGACTGTTTTTGCTGTGTCCCATAGATTATGGAAACTCATGTACTCATTATTATTTGTTTCATAATTTTTTTGATTTCAGACTTAATTTCTTCAGTAGTTGTCATTCAGAAGTAGGTTGTTTAGTTTCCAAGTGTTTGCGTATTTGAGAGTGTTTCTTGAAATTAATATTGAGTTTAATTCCATCATGGTCAGAGAAGATGCTGGATAAAGTTTCTGTATCTTTGAGTCTGTAAAAGCTTGATGTATGTCCTATCAAATCATCAATCTTTGAAAAGGTTCCATGCCAGGGTGAGAAAAATGTACATTTTCTGTCCTTAGTGTGGAAAGTTCTATAGATTTCAAGTCCATTTGATTTATAGTATCTTTTAGGTCCTGTATCTGTTTATTTATGTCTAGATGATCTGTCTAAAGAAGACAATGGAGTGTTAAGATCCCCAACAATTAGTGTTGTACCCTATCTATCTTTTTAGCTCCAGCAGTCTTTCCTTCACATATTTAGGTGATCCTGAGTTGGTTGTATAGATATTTATAAGTGTTTTGTCTTCTTGCTGAATTAGCCCATTTACTATTATATAATGCCCTTCTTTGTCTCCTCTTAACATTTTTGTCTTGAAGCCTATTTTGTCTGAAATCAGTATCTCAATTCCAGCCTTTCTTTGATTTCCATTTGCTTGGAATATCTTTTACCGGCCTTCACTTTCAGTTTGTGTTTGTCTTTATATATAAGCTATGTGTCTTGTAGGCAACAGATAGAGGGTTTCTGTTTTTTGCTTTTGTTTTTCCATTCAGCCAGTCTGTCTCTCTTAATTGGAGAATTTAACCCATTAATATTCACTGTTGTTATCAATATTTCCAAACCTGTTCCAATCATTAAGCAAGCCATTTTCTTGGTTGTTTTTTGTTCTCTTATAACTGTCCATCTGACCTTTTTTTTTTTTTTTTTTTTTTTTGGAGAGGTTTTTCCTATCGGGCGCGTGCGTTC